>NC_090653.1:156711047-157011047 GCF_040937935.1 Hyperolius riggenbachi | reverse complement strand
AGATATGGAACAACTACTATGCAATGCAAATTCGAACTGAAATGCAGCAATATTCAGGACAGCTGCAAAGCTTACCTGGGAATCAGTATGGGATGTATCCTAGTGTGCACCCAGGTTTGCAGTATCCAGGTTATGCAAATAATGGTTCCTTTTTGCAGCATAATATGATTTTTTCACAACCCCCTTCCTCTTTTCCCCATGTTTCCCAGGCTTTGAATCCTAATGTTGTTTCCCATCTGTATCTAATCTTTCCCTGTAGTGCCTCCCATGTCTCTGTCTCCCCTGTCTGTAGCTCTCCAGCAAGGTTTAACAACAGTGCTCAGAATGAAGGTTTGGGTCAGGTGCAATCCACTATGGAAAGGGTTAATCTGGTCAGGATGACTGGGATGCAGCAATCAGTGGCAGGATCTGTTTATGGTGATCTGAGGGAGATCCCTGCAGCTAGTGTTGGTGGGCTGCAGAGCTCTCCCTCAATAAAGATGGCGACTGGTGGTGTTTCTGGTGAGGGGGTGGGGCCAAGTACTCCTGTCACTGAGAGTGGTGATGGAGGAAATTGTGCATTTGTTTGGGGAAGGGGGAACCCTGAGGCGGTGGTTTTAGGTTTGCAGGGCCCCCCTTCTGTTCAGTGTGCGGCGGGGAGTGGCGGATTCATTTTTCCGCAAATCAGTAGTGGCGTCAGTGCAGCTTTGCGCGTCACTTCTGGTGGAAGAGAGAAAGCGGTGATTGTCTGCAAGGTGCTGGCTAGGGCCGGTTTTGGGTGGTGGAGCGGCAGTTTGCAAGCTGCAGGGAATGGGCACAAGTGGTGATGTGCTGGGTGCTCCCTGTGGCTTGCTTGGTGGAAAAAATTGTGATGTCCCTGAGGCTGGAGCAGCATCATCTGATGCTGCCAAGATGAACAGCACAGGGAAAAGGAATTTAAAGAGACAGGACAATAACACTGCTCAGGTACATAAAGATAATTTAAGAGTGGGGAGTTTGGCTGGAAAAAGGAGGAGAGGATGTGATTTAGCTGGGGAGGGGAAAAAGAGGTTGGTAGAAACCAATATTGATGTGCAGGAAGAGGGGAGAGAAGAGGAGAGGGTTAGCAGGCAAACTTCTGAAGTTGTATCTGAGCAGCAGGTGGAAAAGAATGTAACTGGCAGGCTCGGACTGACCCACCAAACCACCGATTTTTCCAATGGTGGGCTCCGGCGCTCCGCCTCCTGGGGGCTCCAGAGCTGAGAAGGAGGGGGGCACAGTGCAGGAAGGGGGGAAATTGGGCACAGAGCAGCGGGGAGGGGGGGAAGCCTCCCCCCTCCCTCACCTAGTGGTCCCCCCTTCGGCGCTCCCCCCCTCCAAAATTGCAGCTAGCCAGTGGCAGCGAGCGGGGAACAGCTTACCGGCATCAGAGCGATAGCGCTGCTTGCCGCTGGGCTGGTCTCCGTCTCCTGCACTGACCAATCATGCACTCGCAGGAAGTACTGCGAGAGAGTGTTTGGATAGTGCAGGAGACAGAGCCCAGCCCATCGGCACGCATCGCTATCGCTCTGATGCCGGTAAGCTGTTCCCCGCTTGCTGCCGCTGGCTAGCTGCAATTTTGGAGGTGGGGGGCGAGCGCGGAAGGGGGGCCCCTAGGTGAGGCTCCCCCCCCACTGCTCTGTGCCCAATTCCCCCCCCTTCCTGCGCTGTGCCCCCCTCCTTCTCAGCTCTGGGGCCCCCACTAACTGGGGACCTGCCTTTGTGAAGATATCTGCCGCCAATCTGTATTTTGTGGGGATATCTGCTGCCAATCTAATTTCATTTTGTGGGGATATCTGCTGCCAATCTAATTGAATTTTGTGGGGATATCTGCTGCCAATCTAATTGCATTTTGTGGGGATATCTGCCGCCAATCTATTTGCATTTTGTGGGGATATCTGCTGCCAATTTAATTGCAATTTGTGGGGATATTTGCCACCAATCTAATTGTATTTTGTGGGGATATCTGCCACCAATCTAATTGTATTTTGTGGGGATATCTGCCACCAATCTAATTGTATTTTGTGGGGATATCTGCCGCCAATCTGATTGCATTTTGTGGGGATATCTGCCACCAATCTATTTGCATTTTGTGGGGATATCTGCCACCAATCTATTTGCATTTTGTGTGAATATCTGCCACCTATCTAATTGTATTTTGTGGGGATATCTGCTGCCAATCTAATTGAAATTTGTGGGGATATCTGAGGCATGTAACTACTTGATTATTTTATCTAAAATGTATCTGGTCGGACCTAATGTCTGTGAATAACACAGCAACTTATTTTGTGTTTATTTTTTTATTTTATTTTTTTATTTTAAAGTCTGCCCATGACTCATCATGACCATGCCCATGTTCCAGTGCATGGTGACACTCATTTATTTTTGCTGCTGCCGCATGTGGACATATCCCTATTGGAGACTGTCCTTAGAAGTGCTCACAATCTATTCCCTACAATAAAATCATGCAAAATTTCTAGAGTACGTGTATGTGAGCCCAAAATGGGGGGGGGGGGAGGAGAGGGGATTGGGGGGGGGGGGAGGAGGAGGAGAGGGGGGCGGGCCCCAGGCTGAAACTTCCTTGGTAGGTCCTTAGTGTCCCAGTCCGACCCTGGTAACTGGGACATAGATTGTTAATCCCAAAAGGATAAGTGGGTCATATGCAAATGCATTGAAAAGGAATGTTAATAATAATAATGTATCGAATCGGTCTGCTCAAGGTGAAGTGGGTCAGTCAGCAAGTAGAAGGAATTTAGTGAGAGTGTGTTATAACAAAGAAGATGGTGCGACATACACACATAAGACTTTCATCCAATTGTTGTTGACGATGGATTTCAAGGCGGTGGATTTTTACGCCATTTTGGCTCCTGAAAATCCCTGCTAATATTTCAATGTCAGTTTTTTGTCTCCGATTGGTTTGGACACGTTCTGGGAGAAATATGAGAAGACTTGGAAATTGAGTGATGAACGGTACGGTTTGTCCCCCCACACTGTGTCCAGACAGTCGCTGGACAAAAAAGAGACAATCGTGGTCCCGAATGAGTCCATTCCTGTGCACGACCTGTTTGTTTGGATTAAAAATTATGGATTACCTTTAAATGATCCTAAGAAGGTAATGGATGAATTCGGGATCTGGGGGGGGGGGGGGGGGGTTGGGAACTAATGGTGAGATTGGACAGAGTAGGGAGTGTGGTTAAACACTTCCCTACTTCTGTTTTCATTGGAAAAGACAGAGTGACGGTCTACTATCAGGGGCAGCCTCGTGTATGTTATAAATGTGGTTCTCAGAGTCATTATAGCATATCATGTAAAGAACAAAAGTGTTCACGTTGCCATGCTTTGGGACATCTAGCGAAAGATTGCAATTAAATTAGGTGCAGTATTTGCTTAACCTTCCTGGTGGTAAGCCCGATTCGGCGCTATCAGAACGAGACTTCCGGACGGGCTTGATCGCCGGAGGCGATTGAAGAGGATGGGGGGGTAGCTAGCGCTAGGCTAGCTACATGATTTAAAAAAAAACAAAAATTAAAAATAGTGCTGCGCTGCCCCCTGGAGGTTTTAATTGACCGCCAGGAGGGTTAAAATTGGGTAATCCATATTCGCAGAGTCCTGCAGCATGGGCCAACGTGGATGAGGAAGTAATTAAGGAAGTGGAAACATTTTTGGAAGAGAATAATGTTGAAGAGGCCTCTGATAGTGGGCCGTCACAGTCAAAATCCACTGTCTTGGAACCCCAGTCTGTTATTCCCCCCCCCCCCTTTCTGTCAGTATTGAAATCAATGCCTTTACCTCCTCCTCCCCATCTCTGGTCCCAGTGATTGTGAAGCTTCCTGAGGTATGTGTGGGTGCTGCCTCAGTCCCTATTTTCAAGATTACTGATCCTAGTAAGGAAAAAAATATATTTGAAGTTCATAGAGAGGAAACCCCTTCTCGGGCGGTGAAAACTTCTCCTGAAAGCATTAAAGGGAAAGGCAAAGAAGAAAAGGCTTCAGGTGGAAAAGAGGAGGTGCAAAATAATGATGGGAAAATGTGTCTAGTGATAAAAAGATTCCAGAAGGTGAGAGGACAAAAACAGAAGCAGCTATGTCTGCTAGGGATAGAGGTAAACATAAGCAAGGTGGGGAGGAAGTGGAGAAAAAAGTGGATGAATTTAAACCTTTGAAAGAGGTAAAATCTGCAAAGGATAGACGGAAAGAAAGGAGGAGGGCATTGTCAGAAAAGAAAGCAATGGAGAAACTGGAAGAAGTTAAAAAGATTCTATTACCTTAAAGAATAAATATGAGGCATTGTCAGACCAATCTGATATGTCTGAAGAAATCTGTGTAAATAGTGATGAAGAAAGTGACTTATTTGAGGATGATGATGTCTCGGTCAAGGAAAAAACTGAGGCCATGGATGTTTCTACCTCTAAGGAGGCAGAAAGTGCAGTTTAAGAAAGGCTAGGCAATCTCCTTTTCATTTATCCTGATGGAGGTCCCCCCCCCCCCCCCTTTGAGGACTACACTCAAACAGAAGTCCAACAGCTCTCCTGCTCCTCACTGCCCTGCGCTGCCTGTCTCAAACTCAGGGGCAATTGGTGGTGAGTCGCAAGGGTCGCTGCACTCCACACACCGGTATCCGAAGACTCAGGTACGTAGCCGCTACACACCTGACACCTGACACCAGGAGGTGGTCTTTGGTGGTGATTTCAATACCGTAGTCAGGTTAAGAGACAGGAGAGGTGCCAGGACCCGCCTGGGCTGTGACAGTAACTTTTTGAATAGTATGGTTAGGGATGCTGGTCTGGTAGATGTGCATATGTAGCACAGTGATTTTTAGGCATATGAACTTTCACCAAATATCCAGTCTGCAGGTTTGATACCAACATACAGGAGCTGCAGAAATGTACACTTGTTGAATATAGTTTAATTTGTTCAAAAGCTGTTAACAGAGTGTCAGGACAGGCAAAATAAACCTCTTTAATTGTGTCATTAGCTAAAACTGAGGAAAGTGTTAACAGGCTGAATCTTAGCAATGGACTCTTCCAGAAAGCCCCCTGTGTATTCCACCTGTTGGTTTGGTCTCCTCAGTGCAAAGATTGACTGTGGAAGAGGTAGGATCTCTGTCTATGTTCTCTGAAGCTAAAGTTAATCTATCTGCTGTAAAAAGTTATGATCTATATCCATACTAGTTCTGTAGAATGTAAAGAGTTATATGTGTGCTTTTTAGCAGCCTGTAGGCCCTGCAGCACATGCTAGGCTGAGTAGATGATGTGCGTTAGAGAGCCATGTGCTCTTCATGAAATGGCTGCTGTATGTAACACATGTAGTGTTTCTCATCACTCTGCTGCAGAATCTCTGTAAAATGTTTTCTCTTGTTCATTTTCATGCATGCTTTGTTATATATATCCTGTAACATGTATGTGGGAATGTAATATAATGACTGCCTGTTATGATATAGGTGGGCTGGTGGCCTGACATAGAGTGACCATATTTTTGTGGGTCCAACCTGGGAGGAAGGGGGGGGGGGGGGCGGCGCGCGCAGCGCGCCGCGCCGAAAAAATGGGCGGCGAAAAGTGGGAAGGAGTGAGGAGCACGCAGCGGCGAAGACTGGGGGAGGGGGGCTGCGGCACGCGCAGCGCGCCGCGCCGAAAAAATGGGCGTGGCCATGACATTGTATGGGCGGAGCTAACGTAATGATGTAACAGCGAGGCATAAGAAAGCAGTGTTTACGCCATGATGTGGACAAACGAGACTTTGTATCATGGGTGTGCAGAAACTGTGTGATGCTAATAGTATACCGTAACCACAAAGCAGCAAACATAGGCATCTATGACCATTAAATAATAAATGCAGTAACAGTTACCCCGGACACCAGAAAATAAACGCAATAGGCAACATGTCAGTATAAAATAAATGCAATGCGGGCAAACATGTCAGTACAAAATAAACGCAATGCTGGCAACATGTCAGTACAAAATAAACGCACTGCGGGCAAACATTTCACCAGAAAAGAAATGCACTGCGGCCAAACATTTCACCAGAAAAGAAACGCACTGCGGCCAAACATTTCACCAGAAAAGAAACGCAATGCGGGCAAACATTTCGCCAGAAAAGAAACGCACTGCGGGCAAACATTTCGCCAGAAAAGAAACGCAATGCGGGCAAACATTTCGCCAGAAAAGAAACGCACTGCGGGCAAACATTTCACCAGAAAAGATACGCACTGCGGCCAAACATTTCACCAGAAAACAAACGCAATGCGGCAAACATTTCGCCAGAAAAGAAACGCACTGCGGGCAAACATTTCGCCAGAAAAGAAACAATGCGGGCAAACATTTCGCCAGAAAAGAAACAATGCGGGCAAACATTTCACCTGGAAAAGAAACAATGCGGGCAAACATTTCACCTGGAAAAGAAACAATGCGGGCAAACATTTCACCTGGAAAAGAAACAATGCGGGCAAACATTTCACCTGGAAAAGAAACAATGCGGGCAAACATTTCACCTGGAAAAGAAAGCATTTACTCACCTGGCAGAAGTGTCCGGCCTCTGGCGCGCTGCTCCGTCCCGGGACCGTCTTCCTCCTCCTGCTCTGGTCTCCCGCGCTGACAGGGCTACGGCAAGATGGCGCCCGAAGCCCTGTACTAGTGACACAAATAGGTCTCCAGTACAGGGCTTCGGCAGCCATCTTGCCGTAGCCCTGCTCGCCTGCCGGTGTCGGAAACAGACACCGGAAGAGGAGGCTGGAGAGGGGCTGCGGGCAATGAACTGGCACGGCGTCTATAGACACCGCTGCCAGTACATTGAGGAGAGAGTGGCCAGAGTCCCGAGGCCGGGACGTCCCGCTGCTGAAAGCGGGACGTTTCCCGGGACCTCATGCAGCCTGGGACAGCGGACCCCGAATCCGGGACGTGTCCCGGGCAATCCGGGACGTCTGGTCACTCTACCTGACAGTATCCCAGATAGTGGCAGTGTTTCCCTATTGTCTTACAGGTATGTTGCTGTAATGTTCATATTATTGTTCTATGTAAAATCCACTATACGATCACTGTTTTAGGATATTTTGTCAGTGCAAAGATTGACTGTGGAAGAGGTAGGCTGGTGGCCTGACAGTATCCCAGATAGTGGCAGTGTTTCCCTATTGTCTTACAGGCTCCAGCCAAGTGCACTCCACCTCAATAAAGCTTTAAAACACAGAAGGCCTGAGTGTCATCCCTTTCAGTTCACTTGGAGTTTATGCTGGAGGAGCTGGTGGCCGAGTGAGTGTGAAAGCTGGAAGTGTCGCAGATGGTGTAAGAAAGAGAGGGTTACACATATAAAGCACATCCCAGATGACACGGGTTTCACTTATTTCTGTGGAGAGCGTAGGAGCAGGATAGATAGGTTTTTTGTTAAAGAGACTCTGTAACATCAATAAAATCCCCTGGGGGGTACTCACCTCGGGTGGGGGAAGCCTCCGGATCATAATGAGGCTTCCCGCTCCGTCCTCTGTCCCACGGGGGTCTCGCTGCGGCCCTCCGAACAGCCGGCGACAGACCCGACTGTCAGTTCAATATTTACCTTTGCAGGCTCCAGCGGGGGTGCTGTGGCTGCTCTCGGCTCCGAACTACATGGAAATACCCGATCTCAGTCGGGTCCGCTCTACTGCGCAGGCGCCGGAAACTTGCGCCTGCGCAGTAGAGCAGACCCGACGGCGATCGGGTATTCCCGTGTAGTTCGGAGCCGACAGCAGTCAGAGCACCTGCGCAGGAGCCAGGAAGGTAAATATTGACGTCATCTTTCTCGGACGGCTGCAGCGAGACCCCTGAGGAACGGAGGACGGCGTGGGAAGCCTCATTAGGATCCGGAGGCTTCCCCCAGCCGAGGTGAGTACCCCCCAGGGGATCTTTTGACGTTACAGATCCTCTTTAAGGGGAGCTCTGCTAGCTCAGCTCCAGAAGTGAGGGTGGTAGAGTTCTCCGATCACTGTATTCTGTCTATGGTATTGAATGTTGCAGATGTCCCTCTAAAAGCAAAGGGTTTCTGAAGATTGAATTTGTTGCTATTAAAAGAAGAAAGTGTAAGTGTAACGATTGTGGAATCGTCTCCGTGGTCAGCGCACCAGACGTGCGCTGACGCGGCGGATTTCCTCCACAAGCGTATTATTGCGGACACCCAGGCTAGGTGCTATGCACCCGCAGAGGGCAATTCCCACCGGCAGATGGCGCTGTGGAGTGCAGGTGAACACAGCCGCTGCACAGCCACAGATGCCAAATGGGAATTGTACAGATCCGGGACAAGGTACAATCAGGCAGGGCTGGATAGCCCACAGGGAACAGAGCAAAAGGACAGAACCAATGTGTGCCCACCAAATTAGTCGCCACCCAGCGACGGCGAACACACAACGGCGGAAACAAAGTAGGAAACGCAATCGCAAGAATGGCGATTGCCAATAGCGACACAAGACTGAGCAGGACAGAGCACAAGGGTAGCAAAGGCACAGCAAATCATACAAAGAGAAAGATAAAGAAAATAACAAATGCTAGCTGAACGTGAACACCGCACTCATTCGCAACAGTGCACGCGTTCGTGCGCGGTCTCCGCGTGTTACGCACAACAGAGACAAGCACGCCTAACTAACCAAAGACAGACAAACACGAAACAGAGAACGCGAGCGCTTGCTTAACGGTTACCTCACCGAGCCTACAGCAAGCGTTTCGAATCAGACAAGACAGACACACAAAAACAGGGACAAGCGAGAGATAGGAACCACAGCATTAGCGAAAAGTGGCTAGCGCGATCCAGGTACAGAGTAGTAGAACAGAAGGATCCCCAGCGCTAGCGAAAAGTGGCTAGCGCGATCCCAGAAGACAGAACAGAAGGATCCCCAGCGCTAGCGAAAAGTAGCTAGCGCGATCCCAGGAGACAGAGTAGCAGAACAGAAGGATCCCCAGCACAGCAGACAGAACAGATGAGGTAGGCAGAAACAACCGCTGTTCCAACCTACACGCCAGACTCAATCAGAAGGATCCACAGCCGCTAACGCTAGGGCTTGTACGATCCAAACACAAGACAGACGGAACAGGCAAAACAGATAATACAATCTGACTGGACTAGAAGGGGAGCCTAAAGCAACCCCCAGGAATTAACTATACTAGATAGCAATGGCTGACACTCCAGCAGTGTCCATCAGGAACAGACCATGGAAGGGAAATGTCCAGCAAAGCATTCTGGGAGCAGAATGCTTTTATAGTGCCAGTCATCAAAAGAAGGCAGGTAACAGATTTGCATGACTAATGTATGCAAATCCCTTAGCAACACAAGCTGCACAACTGACAGAAGGTCTCCGTTCCAGAGTCCTGCAGCAAGCAAACCTAAACAATGGTCAAAAGGCTGCCTGACTGCGCAGGCAGCTGAGCGGATTCTCACAGTACCCCCCCTCCTAGGGTCGAATTCCAGACGACCCTCAAAACTGATATCTCCAAACCACTCTAACAGAAGACTCATGAAGGTCGGGGCAGCCCGACAAGGTCCAATTCCAGAGTCAGTCCACCCGAAATCGACTTCATCGGAAACAGAAGCCACCGAAACATGCCCATCAGTACTACCAGTCTCAGTATAACACCCATCAGGACTGTGAACGCCAGAGAAGAAGCCATTGACACCCTCCAGACAATACCCACCACCTTCCAAGGAGCGTCCGAAAATACCAAACCTGCCACAATACCTGTTCGAAGTGTCCCTTACAACACAAAAGCCACCGTTGATCTTATCCAGGGTACCAAGCAAAATCTCTCCCGGAATCTCCCAGAACCTTTTGAAGCTCCACAGAGATCCCAAGAGGGTAGAACAATCACCAGGCTCACATGGAGAATTACTAAGAACCCCCATGGAACCAATGACAATTCCGGATTCAGAATTACGAGGACACCCATCAAGATCAAGACTTTCAGGGACCACTTCTGGGCATGCAAGCAGGCAGGCCATATCAGAGCATGTCTCCACCGAGGAAGCATCTGAGTACGCTGGTAACCGAGGCACACTTGGGCTTTCTGGGTCACAGAGCACACTGGGGTACACCAGCACAGGAGAAACATGTCGGGGAACTGCCAACCTCAGAGTCCGGCACGTCAAGACCAAAACCAGTACCGGGCAGAGAAACATCATGAGTGGAGGTCACAGGCACTGGACTTTCAAAAGAAGACTCGGATACAAATTCAGAAATTTCTGTGACAATAATATCATCATTGACTACACAGGCGTGAAGCTCCATCAGAGCTGAAAAGGTAGCCAGCAAGGCAGCAATGCCTACTGAAGTGGGCAACACCTCAGAAGGACTTGGGGGGCAGGAGACGTCTCCTACAAGTTCTGCACCCTTTGGGAGGAACTCGGAGATCTCCAGGAGGTCAGACAGGACCTCAGGAACATCCTTTTTCAAGTTTCCTAAGAAGGATTCTGAACTATCCATGTTACAGGGCAAGGCTTGAACTTTATTTTGTGAACCGGGCAGATGTCCCAGGGAAGGTTCCACCATAAACTGAGACTGAATTTCATCATCAGGACAGGGATACACAGAAATATCTAGTGAAACTAACTCTGGCTTTCTGAGTTTCGTTTCACTGCAGGGAAATTCCTCCATAGCAGTCAAACCAGACTGCAATTCCAAAATAGCAGAGAAACAGGTATCAATGGTTGCAATACCTAGATGAGCCTTTAGGGACACTGCAGGAAATTTTAAACAAGGTAATATTGGCTCATCCAGATTACTGGGTGGCGAGTCAGTACTTACTTGAGAATCAGACTCGCAAATGTCAATGCGAGTGGACATAATGTCTTTATTCATGATACAGGGCAGGCTCAGAGACATCTTCTCTGGACAGAGCAAAGGTGCTTCAGTATCAGGTTCACAAAACCAAAGTGCTGTCTCATTCTTAGACTCGGCTAACGATGTCGAATCCGAGGAGACAGAACGCAAAATTTGCGAATCCACAATCGCTTTAGGTTGCGAAACCGAACACTCCAAAGACAGGGATTCTGAGGTCTCCAGGCTGGATTGCTGGATCTCAGAAACACCAGCTGACAATGTACCTTTACAAACGTCACCTGAATGACGTACACGTAATTCATTCAGAATCATTTTCCACATACAAATCAGCGGACTCACAAAGTCAAATTCACACCCCTTTTTTTCTCTTAAGGCAGAAGCATAACTTATACATGCTCTCAAGACAGATTCACTTCTGGCAATGAAGTACTCACAAAACGACTCTGAATCATTCTCCAATTCATACGCCAACGCTTTGAGCTGTTTTTTCTGGAACGGGGGCTCCCATTCACACCTGACTAGGTCTGAGCATTCATACTGAACCATGTTAGGGGAAGTTGTGACAACAACATGAGGAATCATATTAATTTTACTCTTGAAACTGCATAGTTTGGGAATTTTCCCCATAGCAAGATCATAGACGGAGGATCTTAAAGTAGTACTGGGAGAAGAAGATCTGTTTTTACAAGACAAGGGATCCCACATATCATTGACAAAACTGACACACTCACGCCGATCACAATCGGCAGGAACATCTGAGAAACAGGCATCAGATCGCACAGATTCAACCTCCAAACAAACAGAAGAAACTTCATCAGAATTCACACAGGTGTCCACAAACGAGGCACACCCATTCATTTCAGGTCGCACAGTGTCCAAACTCACTTGCTTTACCCCAGAAAGACAGGAATAATCATGTGACAATGGTGTCTCTTTATTTGAAATAATTGGTTGGTGTGTGTGCAATTCGTCCAAAATAGTCTGCCACACATAAATCACCAGATCCACATCACACTCATCACATTCATCAGAATCGATCAAAAAGTACGAGACAATCATTCAGGTCATCCGCGCTCTTTGCGATATAAAAATCGCAAAAGGCTTTCCAATCGAAATCAAACTCTTCCAACAAGGCCCCAATCTCCCATGAGGCAAATGGCGGTTCAAACAACCCAGTATCTAGATAATCCCCATATGGGTGGGGATCAGGGACGAGCACCGATTTTTTAACTGCTTTTATATAGTGTGCGATCCTACCTATAATAGGATCCACATACGCTTTTGTCTCAGGGAATGACATCTGAAGCAAATCAAAGGTTCCCTCTGCCCTGGGAATTTTGGTTGGGCTGGACATTCTGTAACGATTGTGGAATCGTCTCCGTGGTCAGCGCACCAGACGTGCGCTGACGCGGCGGATTTCCTCCACAAGCGTATTATTGCGGACACCCAGGCTAGGTGCTATGCACCCGCAGAGGGCAATTCCCACCGGCAGATGGCGCTGTGGAGTGCAGGCAAACACAGCCGCTGCACAGCCACAGATGCCAAATGGGAATTGTACAGATCCGGGACAAGGTACAATCAGGCAGGGCTGGATAGCCCACAGGGAACAGAACAAAAGGACAGAACCAATGTGTGCCCACCAAATTAGTCGCCACCCAGCGACGGCGAACACACAACGGCGGAAACGAAGTAGGAAACGCAATCGCAAGAATGGCGATTGCCAATAGCGACACAAGACTGAGCAGGACAGAGCACAAGGGTAGCAAAGGCACAGCAAATCATACAAAGAGAAAGATAAAGAAAATAACAAATGCTAGCTGAACGCGAACACCGCACTCATTCGCAACAGTGCACGCGTTCGTGCGCGGTCTCCGCGTGTTACGCACAACAGAGACAAGCACGCCTAACTAACCAAAGACAGACAAACACGAAACAGAGAACGCGAGCGCTTGCTTAACGGTTACCTCACCGAGCCTACAGCAAGCGTTTCGAATCAGACAAGACAGACACACAAAAACAGGGACAAGCGAGAGATAGGAACCACAGCACTAGCGAAAAGTGGCTAGCGCGATCCAGGTACAGAGTAGTAGAACAGAAGGATCCCCAGCGCTAGCGAAAAGTGGCTAGCGCGATCCCAGAAAACAGAACAGAAGGATCCCCAGCGCTAGCGAAAAGTAGCTAGCGCGATCCCAGGAGACAGAGTAGCAGAACAGAAGGATCCCCAGCGCTAGCGAAAAGTAGCTAGCGCGATCCCAGAAGACAGAACAGAAGGATCCCCAGCGCTAGCGAAAAGTGGCTAGCGCGATCCCAGAAGACAGAACAGAAGGATCCCCAGCACTAGCGCTAGGGCGAGTGCGATCCAAACACACGGCAGACAGAACAGATGAGGTAGGCAGAAACAACCGCTGTTCCAACCTACACTCCAGACTCAATCAGAAGGATCCACAGCCGCTAACGCTAGGGCTTGTACGATCCAAACACAAGACAGATGGAACAGGCAAAACAGATAATACAATCTGACTGGACTAGAAGGGGAGCCTAAAGCAACCCCCAGGAATTAACTATACTAGATAGCAATGGCTGACACTCCAGCAGTGTCCATCAGGAACAGACCATGGAAGGGAAATGTCCAGCAAAGCATTCTGGGAGCAGAATGCTTTTATAGTGCCAGTCATCAAAAAAAAGGCAGGTAACAGATTTGCATGACTAATGTATGCAAATCCCTCAGCAACACAAGCTGCACAACTGACAGAAGGTCTCCGTTCCAGAGTCCTGCAGCAAGCAAACCTAAACAATGGTCAAAAGGCTGCCTGCCTGCGCAGGCAGCTGAGCGGATTCTCACAGTAAGACAATCTTTCAGGGATTTTTTTCAGGCACAGGTTACTTTACTGGACTGTTGTGACAGTAGGTCTGAGTGGTGGGAGATGGTTAAAAAACGGGCTGTAGGTTTTTTCAAGAACCTAGAAAAAAGAAGAGCTTTTGATAGACATGTTACCTACCAACGTCTGAGGTGGAAACTTGAAATCGCTGTCTTGGGGGATGGTGATCCTGAGGAGATCAAAAGGATCAAGGATTTGTTGCGTAAGAGACAGTATGATTGGCATGCTTCTTTGGTTTTGGAAAGGGATTATGGTAAAAATCACTTGCCAGACCCTTACCAGAATTGCAAACAGTGTAGCAGTTAAGATCATTTATGGTCTCAAGGATAGTACAGGATCTCTGGTGAAGTCCAGAGCAGGGATTCTGGAAATCGTGAGATCCTTTTATGCTGAGCTGTTGGGCAATAGACCTCTTGATGAGACAGAGATGAAATCTTTATTGTGTGATATTCCAGGATTGGAGAATTTAGATGTTCCTCTTACGTTTTTGACTGAAAAAATCTCTGCTGAGGAAGTGGCAAAAGCCATTGAGCAGCTTGCTATCAAAAAAACTCCCGGCCCAGATGGCTTGACAGCTGAGTTTTACAAGGCTTTCAAGGATATTCTGGCACCTGAATTGGCAGAGGTTTTCAATCGCAGCCTTGCAGAGGATGAGCTTCCTCCCTCTATGAGAGAATCAGCAGTTATTCTTTTGTCGAAGGGTAAAGATTCTTCAATGATTGAGAATTGGCGACCTATCAGCCTTCTCAATGTTGATCGAAAGTTTCTGGCTAAAATAATTTTTTTTGCCGTTTGAGTCAAGTGGCAAATGAGGTGCTTTCTCGCCAGCCGCACTGTTCTGTCCAGGGGAGAAGTACTTTTTCAGCCGCATTAATGGTCTGGGAGAGACTGGAGAGATGCAGGGCTGTTGGTTGGGGAAAATACTTAGGGCTCGTTTCCACTATCGCGAATCCGCATGCGTCCAACGCATGCGGATTCGCACATGGTATGCAAGTGGATGGGCCTGTTTCCACTGTTGCGTTGGTGATATGTGTTTTTTTCAGCGGTGAAAAAACGCACAAAAGAGCCAACGATTTCGCCTGAGAGTGGAATGCATGCGAATCGCATGCAATGTATTTAATAGGGAAATCGCATGCGTTTTCCCCATGCATTTTTTCCCGCGAATTCGCATGCGAATTCGCATAGGTACCGATGTAAATTCACACAGGCAGTGACATGGTTAAAATCGCATATACCCTCACCTATGCGAATTCGCGGCAAAAAACGCATGGGGAATCGCATACGCATGCGATTTCATCAGCGGTGGAATCCAGGCGATTCCGCACCGCAACAGTGAAAACGAGCCCTTACTGGCATTGGATCAGGCAAAAGCTTTTGATCGTGTCAATCATGAGTATCTGTGGATGCTCCTTAGTAAGTATGGTCTGCCGGGGAGGTTTATCAATTGGCTTAAAGTTTTATACAATGGTGCTGAAAGTTTCCCGCTTGTCAATGGTTGGGTTGGACAGACCTTTGAGGTTAGATCTGGGGTGCGCCAGGGGTGTCCTTTAAGTCCCCTGCTATATGTTTTTGCTATTGATCCTTTCGTAAGAAGGATTGAGGGTGGAGCTTTTTGTGGGGTACTGTCGGGCATAGCTGGTGTACCTCCTCTCAGGGTTGTGGCCTATGCTGATGATGTGACTGTGGTGATCTCTGGGCAGGAGGAGGCAGAAGGTGTTTGTGCAGAGATTGCCCGTTACTCATTAGCATTGGGTTCCAAGATCAATCAGGACAAGTGTGAGGCTTTCTGGATGGGTAAGGAAAATGAGAACTTCGTGCTTCCGGTCTCTTTTTCAGCACCAAAAGAAAAGATTAAAATACTTGCCATAGAATTTGGCCCAGGTGACTATGGTCATCAAAATTGGGAAGGCAGACTAAAATGTGCTGAGGCTAAGGTGGTCCACTGGAAAGGTTCAGAAAAAGGATTGACATAACCAAAACTTATTTGATTCCAATTATGTTATATGTCAGTTTTGTCTGTATTTTGCCAGTATCTCTTCAAACAAGAATCTACAGCTTATTTTTCCAAATGATTTGGGGAAATAAGATGAACCACGTGAAGAGGAATATCACCTATTGATCAAGGCAGGCGGGTGGCTTAGGTATGGTCAACCCAATGGTTTTCTTTTCTCTGTTATTTATTAAAAACAACTTTGGTAAAATGTATGAGGAGGAACTGCCTGGATGGATGGGTATTTTCCAGTCTTGGTTTAAACCTTTTCTCAGACGGTGGGAAGAGGGTGGTTTGGTGAAAAGACCAAGGGCTAGTACTGATTATCTTCCGGCCTATGTTACACCATGTCTGAAAGTGATCCGGCAATGGGAACTGACGAAGGAAGAGATTATCTCGATCCCTAGGACAGCCCTGGTGGAGAGAGTGATTGAAACCTTTTTTTCAAGATCCATTGGCCCTGAGAGATTGCCCAAGCCCAATTATGGAGGAGGGTTTGTGCTTGCTATGTTCTCCAAGGATTCCTAACAAATTCAGGGACTTGGCTTGGCTTTCCTTTCATGGCACTCTTTGTTAGGGGAAATTTGAAGTTCATAGGAGATCGGGATCGTGGTTGTCCTCACGAAGAGTGGGGTGGTGTGGAGGAGACCATGGACCATTTCCTGTTCCACTGTTCCTTTAAGAAAGAAGTATTCAAAAAGGTGGGTAGGGCTTTAGGTATTCCTTTCCTTGAGCGACTTAGTTACGCGGAGTGGACATTTATTGGACACGTTATTCTTAGTTAGTTTAGTTATTCTGTATTACACTTGGAATGGACGGTGTCAAATTTCGATCCATCAGAAAGTCCTCCCTTTCCAGGTGGTGGTGCATGACATCATTGGTGAGGTTAGGAATATTCGGGGTCTTGAGGAGGGGAGGTTAAGTCAGGAGGAATGGCGTCTGTTTTGGCAGAATGTCAGACCTCCTTGATTTGGCCAAACTTTCTTTGGGTGAGCTTTCTATTTCTTTTTCACCTAGTTAGATGATTCAATTTTGAGGGATGGCTTGCAAGCATAGGAGGTGAGTGATTGCTTAGTCTTTCTTACTGTAGTATATGTATAGTGTAAATATTGTATATACAGGATCTTCTCAAAAAATTAGCATATTGTAATAAAGTTCATTATTGTCTGTAATGTACTGATAAACGTTAAACTTTCATATATTTTAGATCATTACACAAAACTGAAGTAGATCAAAGCCTTTTATTGTTATAATATTGATGATTTTGGCATACAGCTCATGAAAACCCAAAATTCCTATCTCAAAAAATTAGCATATCACGAAAAGGTTCTCTAAACGAGCTATTAATCTAATCATCTGAATCAACTAATTAACTCTAAACACCTGCAAAAGATTCCTGAGGCTTTTAAAACTCCCAGCCTGGTTCATTACTCAAAACCGCAATCATGCGTAAGACTACCGACCTGACTGCTGTCCACAAGGCCATCATTGACATCCTCAAGCAAGAGGGTAAGACACAGAAATAAATTTCTGAACAAATAGGCTGTTCCCAGAGTGCTGTATCAAGGCACCTCAGTGGGAAGTCTGTGGGAAGGAAAAAGTGTGGCAGAAAACGCTGCACAACGAGAAGAGGTGACCTGACCCTGAGGAAGATTGTGGAGAAGGACCGATTCCAGACCTTGGGGGACCTGCGGAAGCAGTGGACTGAGTCTGGAGTAGAAACATCCTGAGCCACCGTATACAGGTGTTTGCAGAAAATGGGCTACAGGTGCCACATTCCCCAGGTAAAGCCACTTTTGAACCAGAAACAGCGGCAGAAGCGCCTGACCTGGGCTACAGAGAAGCAGCACTGGACTGTTGCTCAGTGGTCCAAAGTACTTTTTTCGGAATAAAGCAAGATTTGCACGTCATTCGGAAATCAAGGTGCCAGAGTCTAGAGGAAGACTGGGGAGAGGGAAATGCCAAAATGCCTGAAGTCCAGTGTCAAGTACAGGTCAGGCACTTCTGCCGCTGTTTCTGGTTCAAAAGTGGCTTTACCTGGGGAATGCGGCACGTGTAGCCCATTTCCTGTACATGCCTGTACACGGTGGCTCTGGATGTTTCTACTCCAGACTCAGTCCACTACTTCCACAGGTCCCCCAAGGTCTGGAATCCGTCCATCTCTACAATCTTCCTCAGAGTCCGGTCACCTCTTAGTGTTGTGCAGCGTTTTCTGCCACACTTTTTCCTTCCCACAGACCTCCCACTGAGGTGCCTTGATACAGCACTCTGGGAACAGCCTATTTGTTCAGAAATGTCTTTCTGTGTCTTACCCTCTTGCTTGAGGGTGTCAATGATGGCCTTCTGGACAGCAGTCAGGTCAGCAGTCTTACCCATGATTGCGGTTTTGAGTAATGAACCAGGCTGGGAGTTTTAAAAGCCTCAGGAATCTTTTGCAGGTGTCTAGAGGTAATTAGTTGATTCAGATGATTAGGTTAATAGCTCGTTTAGAGAACCATTTCGTGATATGCTAATTTTTTGAGATAGGAATTTTGGGTTTTCATGAGCTGTATGCCAAAATCATCAATATTATAACAATAAAAGGCTTTGATCTACTTCAGTTGTGTGTAATGAAACTAAAATATATGAATGTCTAACGTTTATCAGTACATTACAGACAATAATGAACTTTATCACAATATGCTAATTTTTTGAGAAGATCCTGTATGCTTTACAATGCGTTTAAGGGTGATGTCACAGCACAACGCAATAAAGGTACCACTGGGTGTAATCCTTCCATGTCCACTCAGGCAAGGACTGGACGCTCCAGCAATCTCATGGTGATGTCGGACATGCGGACATTCTTTAGTCCAATGCCTCGCCTTAGCCCTTCTGGATCCACCCTCCACCAACGCCTGGACCGGCAGGTAGCAGACTACCTGGCCTTAAGTGTGGATGTAGACACTGTGAGCAGCGTTGAACCCTTGGACTACTGGGTGCGCAGGCTTGACCTGTGGCCAGAGCTGTCCCAATTTGCCATCCAACTTCTGTCTTGCCCTGCCTCAAGTGTCCTGTCAGAAAGTATTATCGTAAGAGAACAGAGGCGCCAGCAGGATAAAAGGTAATACATTTTTTTAAATTTACTGGGAGGCAGTGGTGGACTTACTTCTGGAAAGCAGACTCAAAATACTGTCTGAATTAAACAAATACATTTATTATTGGTACCCCAAAAGATGCAACGTGTTTTGCAGGCACAGCCCGCTTCATCAGGCAATAAGATAGGGGGCAAACAGTAGCTCGTCAGCAGCACGAATAGCGCCTCTGTGACCTCTGGTCTGCAAAGCATGGTCAGGGCAGGTACATTATATAGCCAGTGTCATAGCTAAGGAGCTGTGGGCCCCAATGCAAGTTTTACAATGGAGCCCCCCAAGCATTCTATACATAACAATTGATACGGCGCACCAACACCTGCCAATGGCAACCACAGTGTCAAAGGTGCAAGAAGGGGATGGGGAACAGTTTGCTAATGATTACCACTGTTCAAAGTATCTATAGAAGTGATTACTAGGAGCACAGGACCAATAGAGAGCTAAAACTGTAGTTGAGGGTTGGACCTTCGGGGCCCCTGTGGCCCAAGGACCCTGATGCGGTCGCTACCTCTGCACTCCTATTGCTATGCCCCTGTATACAGCAACTGGGCCCTTACTTGGATGTGTGGTGGTGGTAGCCAGTTCTCAGGCTCCCACTCCGGACCGGAATCGAACCCTGATTCCCCGGCCATTAACCGTGGTCACAATGGACTTGCCCTCCATAATAGATTCTCGTTGAAGGTACTGAACAGCAAGCAGAAAATGTAATTTAAAAAAAAAATAGATTTAAGCTTTAACAATGGTAGAGAAAGAACCATCGAAAGTTGATAAGGCAGTCAGACATTACCTGATATCATTGAGGAAGAGCAATCTCGTCATGGTGCGCACCAGTCCAGCACGGCCGCCACAACACAAACAGCTGTTTGCGGTGCGTTACACAGTGAGTTTGGTGTGTCAGTGTGAAGCAGTACTCTAATTACACTCCATGATTGATATATACACATGCAAGATGTTTTAAAGCACTTTAGGCCTGTAATTTAGCATTCAATGTGATTTCTGCCCTTAAAACGCTGCTTTGAGTCAAATCCAGATTATTTCTATCCCACTCATCCATGCAAAAACTCAGATGTTAGACCCCTTGAAACATCTTTTCCATCACTTTTCTGGCCAGCATAAGTGTTTCTAGTTTTCAAAGTTCGCCTCCTTATTGAAGTCTATTGCGGTTTGCGGAAGTTCGCGCGAACCAAACTTTTGCGGAAGTTCAGGTTAGTGGTCCGCGAACCGAAAATCGGAGATTCGGGCCATCTCTATTTAATAGTGCAATGGAGTACCTAAGCAGGCCGGGGGGACCCAAACCCACCAGGAAAGTATAGGGGAATAAAAGAGACCAAAATGTCCTCCTACTTAAAAGATCACCATAAATAGTGCAATTTAATATGAAAGGTGGGATATCAACATTTCAAAACTACAGCATGCTCCTAAAATGATATTGCGTATGACTAGTATTAAAAGGATACTGAGAACCTGGGTGCTATTAAGTGCAGGGCCAAATTTCGGGAAAGGCCACAAAGGCCCGGGCCTTGGACAGCTGCAGCACAAGGGGGCACCTGAACTTGAAAGAGGGGTTGCTACATATAAAAGGAGCTTTAAAATGTGGAGTGACACATGAAAATGGGAAACTGATGCCCAAGGGAGAGATTGCACATGAACACATACTTGGCCTAGGGGCAGAAAAAGGATAAATCTTGCTTAAAGTGTACCCGAAATGAAAATAAACTGATGAGATAAACTATTATATTTATCCTCCTACTCCTAAAAATTACTTTTCAGGTATCGAATGGTTTTCTTTTATATTTAAACATTTACAAAGTAGGTTGAATGTTTTACTGTCTCTGACCAGTGGCAGCCGATTAAGTATCCCAGAGTTAGAAAAGGGTCAATGTATTTTATTTCTCCCTTTCCTCAGAAGTTGTATTCTGCCAGGAAAACATTTATGGCTGTAATTTGCTTATTAGTGATGTTTACTATATTCCTGACAAGATACTGACAAGACAAAAGCTGTCATTTCCATGCTTAGCAGTTAACTCTGCCAGGCAGCAAAGGAAAACAAATAAAACAGCCTGGTTATTAATATGTTTGGCACTGTAGATTAGAGTTGGCCCGAACTGTTCGCCGGTGAACGGGAACCAGCGAACTTCCGAGGTTTGCGATCACGGAGAACCGCAAACTTTTCCGGAAGTTCGATTCGCCCCCATAGTGCATCATTAAGGTCAACTTTGACCCTCTACATCACAGTCAGCATGCACATTGTAGCCAATCAGGCTACACTCCCTCCTGGAGCCACTCCCCCCCTTATAAAAGGCAGGCAGCGTCAGGTATTGGACTCACTCGTGTGCCTGCAGTAATTAGAGAAGGGAGAGCTGCTGCAGACTCTCATAGGGAAAGCTTAGTTAGGCTCTTGTAGGCTTGTTAGCTTGCTCCTTGCTGATTCTTTTTGCTAAAAAAGCACCCCTCAACAGCTCTTTTGAGACCTAATCTTGTTCTTGTGATCTATTTTTTTTTTTGTGTGGCCCACTTGCATTATATACAGCCCTGTCAGTCAGTCGCAGCTGGCCTTTGGTGTATTTCCTACTTTGCCACTGCCCGGCCCAGCACATTCAGTGACAGGCAGCTGCACATTTGTAATCCCAATCACTGCACCTGTTCACTGTTTAGTCCACCTACCTACCTAACTACCTACCTACGTGAGCACACACATTGTTAATACCACCAGTCATTACACCTGTTCACGGTACGTGTGTCTGTGTGACAGGCAGCTGCACATTTGAAATCCCAATAACTGCACCTGTTCACTGTTCAGTGCACCTACCTACCTATACCTACGTGAGCGCACGCATTGTTAATACCACCAGTCATTGCACCTGTCATTGCAGTCCGTGTGTGTGTGTGACAGGCAGCTGCACATTTGTAATCCCAATCACTGCACCTGTTCAGTGTTTAGTCCACCTACCTACCTACATGAGCGCATGCATTGTTAATATCACCAGTCATTGCACCTGTTCACGGTATGTGTGTGTGTGTGACAGGCAGCTGCACATTTGTAATCCCAATCACTGCACCTGTTCACTGTTCAGTGCACCTACCTACCTATACCTACGTGAGCACACGCATTGTTAATACCACCAGTCATTGCACCTGTCATTGCAGTCCGTGTGTGTGTGACAGGCAGCTGCACATTTGTAATCCCAATCACTGCACCTGTTCACTGTTCAGTGCACCTACCTACCTATACCTACGTGAGCACACGCATTGTTAATACCACCAGTCATTGCACCTGTCATTGCAGTCCGTGTGTGTGTGTGTGACAGGCAGCTGCACATTTGTAATCCCAATTAATGCACCTGTTCACTGTTTAGTCCACCTACCTACCTACATGAGCGCATGCATTGTTAATACCACCAGTCATTGCACCTGTTCACAGTATGTGTGTGTGTGACAGGCAGCTGCACATTTGTAATCCCAATCACTGCACCTGTTCACTGTTCAGTGCACCTACCTACCAATACCTATGTGAGCGCACGCATTGTTAATACCACCAGTCATTGCACCTGTTCAGGGTACCTGTTTGTGTGTATGACAGGCAGCTGCACATTTGTAATACCAGTCACTGCAACCTGTTCACTGCACCTGTGTAACCGCACATTGTTGTACCAGCAGTCACTGCATACCTGTTCACTGTACCTGTGTACATTGTATTAGTCAAGTCAGTGCATACCTTTCACTTCATCCTCCCAATATGGACAACACAAAAGGCAGAGCCAGAGGCAGGCCCCCTGGCAGGTCTGTTCGAGGTCGCGCTGTCACAATTTTGTGCGGCCCTCGACCAAAGTACAGTGTTCAGAAGAAGACACGTGTCATTAACCCCCAATATTGTCAGGACGTAGTTGACTATTTAACACAGAACACCTCATCTTTCTCAGCTTCCGCACAGAAGCGTGACATATCTTCCTCCTCCTGCCAGTGTCGGACTGAGAAATGGGAAAACTGAGGAAATGTACTTGCTGGCCAAGCAGAAGTAATCAGGTGTTGCTGCTCACAGTGAAGAGTTGCTGCGGTTTTCTATTGGGATTGATAACAGAGGGTTATTGCTGCTTGGCCAACAGGTGGATTTCCTCAGCTTTTCCAGCTCCCAGTCCAACACTGCCTCCTGCTCTGATTCTGGCACCCCACTTAACACTCAGTCAACCGCAACACCATAGTGCCATCACCCCAGGGCTCAGCGGTGTGGAATTTTTTGTGTGTGTCTGCCTCAGATGAGAGCAATGCCGTTGATACTCTCTGCCACCGAAAATTGAGCCGTGGAAAGACCAAGACCCGCGTAGGGACAACTACCTTACAAAGGCACATGATTACAAAGCACAAACTGCAATGGGATGACCACCTCAGGAAAAGCAGCACACAAAAGCAAAGCCACACACCGCAGTGGAATATACCAGGCCGCAATTTTTTCTCAAAAAAGGCGATGCCCAAACTGTACCGTGATGTTGAAAGGCAAGTGGTGACATCTCTGGCACACAGCGTTGGGTCAAGGGTCCATCTGACCACGGATGCCTGGTCTGCAAAGCACGCTCAGGCCTGCCCGAAGACTATTTCAGTACTCACACACAGCATCTCTGCCTGCACGTCATGTGACTGCCTGCCCCAAGACTAAGTCACTCCCCACACAGCATCTCCGCCTGCAGGCCGCTTCACTGCCTTCTCCACCACCACCAACAGGGTGCAGGACTCCAGGTGGATTCCAGAATTTTTAAGGCCGCTGCTAGCAGCCGCCGCTATAATAATTTTTCTGGTGCGTGTATATTCCTGCCTAATTTTTCTGGCTGCACTTCAGCTGCAACAACAAAACAAAAGGCATGCACATGTGCCAATTCCCCTTCGTGATCATTACCTTGCCGCGGTGAACAATGAAGCAATGACCGCCGGCTATATGAGTGTCTCAGGGGGGCACACCCACAATAATAAGGTCATTGCTTCATTGTGGATAGACCAAATTTGATCAGCTGGACAGTCACTGTTCTGTCATTCAGCTACCTCAGCCTGGGGAGTGGCGACCATATGGGCTGGAAAGCCACCATCACCTGCACTCTCGTCATGATGCACACCTGTCCAGCATATCCGTCACAACACAAACAGCTGTTTGCGGTGCGTTACACAGTGAGTTTGGTGAGTCAGTGTGAAGCAGTACTCTAATTACACTCCCTGATTGATGTATACACATGCAAGATATAAATACTTAACAAAAAAAAAAAGTTGTTTTAAAGCACTTTAGGTCTGCAATTTAGCATTCAATGTGATTTCTGCCCTTAAAACGCTGCTTTGCGTCAAATTCAGATTTTTCCCCAGGACTTTTGGCATCTATCCCACGCATCCATGCAAAAATTCAGATGTTAGACCCCTTGAAACATTTTTCCATCACTTTTCTGGCCAGCATAAGTGTTTCTAGTTTTCAAAGTTCGCCTCCCCATTGAAGTCTATTGTGGTTCGCAGAAGTTCGCGCGAACCGAACTTTAGCGGAAAATCGTAGGTTCGGGCCATCTCTACTGTACATACACATGTTTATCTCATCATGTTATATATCGCCTCGGGTACACTTCAAAGGGACTCCGAGCAGTAACACAAATAAAAATCTAAACTTACCTTGGGCTTTCTCCAGCCCACTGTAGGTAGGGAGGTCCCTCGGCGTCCATCTGGCTCTTCTCCCAGGCCCTGGTCAGAAATGGCTCCCCGTCGGCTCCCGGCGACACTGGGCCCGAGTGTCGGGCTTCTTCTTCCTGAAAGGTGACGTCAGTCGTCACCACACCGGCCGCCTCGCGTCATCACGGCAGCCAGTGTGACGGTACTGCGCATGCGTGGTTTAATCATGCATGCGCAGTACTGTCACGTCGGCCGCCGTGATGACGCGAGCGGCCGGTGTGGTGATGACTGACGTCACTTTTCAGGAAGAAGAAGCCCGACACTCATGCCCAGTGTTGCCGGGAGCCACCAGGAAGCCATTTCTGACCAGGGCCTGGGAGAAGAACCAGATGGATGCCGAGGGATCTCCCGACCTACGGTGGGCTGGGGAAAGCCCCAGGTAAGTTCAGATTTTGATTTTTGTTACTGCTCGGAGTCCCTTTAAGTACCATGAAGTTCTCAAACTGTGTGGGCTTTTGAGGGGGCAGCATGCATTCACTTACCCATGTGTGGAGACCTCCATTTTCTCTGACCTTGTGCCGAAGCAGGAAGTAGCCACGGTGATGTCCCCCATCACAATGCATGCCGGAAGATAAAGTTAATTGATATGGTTCCCCATCTCCCAGCCAGGAAATGTAATAATATCACTGCAAGGCCTTGTGGTTCTGCCGTACAGGGACAGAGAAAATGGTGGCCTCCATATAGACGGGGTGCCACAGAGCAGCCCCCTGTAGGTAAATAAAAGTTTGCTCAGCCCCCCAAAGCCCACACAGTTTACGAACCTCCCTTCAATTCAATTAAATTCACTTTATTGTCATTGTGTAACACAACAAAATTACTTTTCATGACAACCCCACGGTGCATATAGGGAACATAGTGATAGTACCAAGGAAGAGAAGAAATTATACAAGTATTACAGATATTTAAACTATTTGTACACAGTGTTATTTATTTCAGAGAGGATTCAGAGTTCATCAAGTTTATGGTGGATGGGAAAAAGCTGTCAGTCAGTCTGAAATGTTTTTAAAAATAAGTGAGGTGACCCCCTATATAGGCGAACAGACACACACGCACACACACACACACATATAAATGGTTCCCAAGAAGCTAATTTCATGTTTGTGTGTTATTATGAGTAAAGTATTTTCCCCCGTATAAGACGCTCTGGAATATAAGACGCACCCAGGTTTAGAGGGCACAAACTAGGGAAAAAAAATATATGCATACTAAACCTGGTGCGTCCATGTTCCAGGAGCGTCTTGTATATGTTCTCCCCCAAATGGTGTTCTCTTGTGTCTCGTAAAAGATAGGAGGCGCCCTTGTAGTATGTTCTACGTTCCCTTATATAAGGAAACTTCACTTGGTAAAGAGTTAGATAGTTTTATGAACATAAGCACTTCAGACAACGTGTTTCGCGGCACAAACCGCTTCCTCAGGTCAAGTTAGGGCGCTTCAAAAATAAACAAATAAAACCAATTGGTCACTCAGCATTCCGTCAACTTAGAACACTACAGTAGGTAAAATTGATTTAAACACACAAAATAACAAATACAAAATGACGAATAAAACAATGCCTTTTTATTTGTTATTTTTTATTTGTTATTTTGTGTGTTTAAATCAATTTTACCTACTGTAGTGTTTTAAGTTGACGGAATGCTGAGTGACCAATTGGTTTTATTTGTTTATTTTTGAAGCACCCTAACTTGACCTGAGGAAGCGGTTTGTGCCGCGAAACGCGTTGTCTGAAGTGCTTATGTTAATAAAACTATCTAATTCTTTACCAAGTGAAGTTTCCTTATATAAGGGAACGTTGAACATACTACAAGGGCGCCTCCTATCTTTTACGAGATACGACTTTGTACTACCCCACTAGTGGGGTCCTTCACGACTTTACAAGAAGTGAAGCCTTTTTTTCCAAAGGAGCAGCGACCAACCCTAAAAAGACCGAGTGGGGACGGGACTTCCCTACATGCCTTTGTGGAGTGGTTGCCTCTACAGCAACCCACACTTGTGAGTATATCATTACTCTTACTTCTTATCCATTTGCCTGAAGATAATACACCACAAGGGCTCCTGGTACCCCTGCGTTTTTCTTTCTTTTTTTCTCCTTCACTGTAACTGTTACAGCCCCCAGATTGTCCTCTTGTGTACTCATATTTCCTCCTGTGTCCCTTATGTGTCCTCCATGTGTCACCCATGTGTCCCTTATGTGTCCCTTTAGGTGTCCTCCTGTGTCCCTTTAGGTTTCCTCCTGTGTCCCTTCAGGGCTTCCTCCTGTGTCCCTTCAGGGCTTCCTCCTGTGTCCCTTTAGGGCTTCCTCCTGTGTCCCTATAGGGCTTCCTCCTGTGTACCTTTAGGGCTTCCTCCTGTGTCCCCTCAGGGTGTCCTCCTGTGTCTCTTCAGGGTGTCCTCCTGTCTCTTGTGTCCCTTTGGTGTCCTCCTGTGTTGCAAGTCCCTGGTGCTAAGTGGGTGGTCGCTCTCTCCCCACATCTCTAATCCAGTGGCGGACACAGCCAGCAGTGGGCCCCTGTGCAAAATTGTAATTGTGGGCCCCCTATGACCTGCGGCGCGCGTAGCGCGCCGCGGCAAAATATGGGCGTGGCTACAACCTGCGGCGCGCGAAGCGCGTCGCGGCAAAAATTAGTGGACAGCACCTGCGGCGCGTAGCGCCGCGGCAAAAAAATGGGCGTGGCAATGACCGGATGAGGGCGGAGCTAACTGTAACTTAAAGCGAACCCGGGGTGAGGGTTTATTTCCTTTTAAACAATACTAGTTGCCTGGCGGCCCTGCTGATCTATTTGGCTGCAGTAATAAACTGAATTACACCAGCAACAAGCATGCAGCTAATCTTCTCAGTTCTGACAATATTGTCAGAAACCCCTGACCTGCTGCATGCTTGTTCAGGGTCTATGGTTGAAAGAATAAGAGGCAGAGGACCAGCACGGCAGCCAGGCAACTGGTATTGCTTAAAAGGAGAGAAATATGGCAGCCTCAATATTATTCTCACCTCAGGTTCCCTTGAAAAGTGCAACGCAAAGACAGTGGGCACAAGTTTTGGTGACCCTTTCCCCAGAAAATTCACATAATTGTGCAGGTTTTCTCAAGAAAATACACATATATGCCCAGAAAATACGTGCAATCATGTCGGCAGATATGCCCAGAAAATACGTGCAATCATGTCGGCAGATATGCCCAGAAAATATGTGCAATCAAGTCGGCAGATATGCCCAGAAAATACGTGCAATCAAGTCGGCAGATATGCCCAGAAAATACGTGCAAACAAGTCGGCAGATATGCCCAGAAAATACGTGCAAACAAGTCGGCAGATATGCCCAGAAAATACATGCAATCAAGTCGGCAGATATGCCCAGAAAATACGTGCAAACAAGTCGGCAGATATGCCCAGAAAATACGTGCAATCATGTCGGCAGATATGCCCAGAAAATACATGCAATCATGTCGGCAGATTTGCGAAGAAAATACATGCAATCATGTGGCAGACCTGCCCAGAACATACACCTGCTAATATAAATAAAACAAAAACATTTACTCACCTGCAGCAGCAGACCTCCTGTCCCAGCCTCCATCCGGCGCGCAGCTCCCATGGGTGGTTGGGTGGATAGGTAGCCTAGTGGGTGGGTGAGTGGGTGGGTGGGTTGGTAGCCTGGTTGAGTGGGTGGGTTGGTAGCCTGGTGGGTGGGTGGGTAGGTAGCCTGGTGGGTGGGTGGGTAGGTAGCCGGGTGGGTAGGTAGCCTGGTGGGTGGGTGGGTAACTAGCCCGGTAGGTAGGTAGGTAGCCCGGTGGGTGGGTAGGTAGGTAGCCTGGTGGGTGCGTGGGTAGCCGGGTGGGTGGGTAGGTAGCCTGGTGGGTGGGCTGGTAACTAGCCCGGTAGGTAGCCGGGTGGGTGGTTAGGTAGGTAGCCGGGTGGGTGGTTAGGTAGGAAGCCTGGTGGGTGGGTAGCCGGGTGGGTGGGTAGGTAGGTAGCCGGGTGGGTGGTTAGGTAGGTAGCCGGGTGGGTAGGTAGGAAGCCTGGTGGGTGGGTAGGTAGCCGGGTGGGTAGGTAGGTAGCCGGGTGGGTAGGTAGGAAGCCTGGTGGGTGGGTAGGTAGCCTGGTGGGTGGGTAGGTAGGTAGCCTGGTGGGTGGGTAGGTAGCCTGGTGGGTAGGTAGGTAGCCGGGTGGGTAGGTAGGAAGCCTGGTGGGTGGGTAGGTAGCCTGGTGGGTGGGTAGGTAGGTAGCCTGGTGGGTGGGTAGGTAACCTGGTGGGTGGGTTGGTAACTAGCCCGGTAGGTAGCCGGGTGGGTGGTTAGGTAGGTAGCCAGGTGGGTGGTTAGGTAGGTAGCCGGGTGGGTGGTTAGGTAGGTAGCCGGGTAGCCGGGTGGGTGGGTAGGTAGCCTGGTGGGTGGGTTGGTAACTAGCCCGGTAGGTAGCCGGGTGGGTGGTTAGGTAGGTAGCCGGGTGGGTGGTTAGGTAGGTAGCCGGGTAGGTAGGTAGGTAGCCGGGTGGGTAGGTAGCCGGGTGGGTAGGTAGCCGGGTGGGTGGTTAGGTAGTTGAGTGGGTGGTTAGGTAGGAAGCCTGGTGGGTGGGTAGGTAGCCGGGTGGGTAGGTAGCCGGGTGGGTGGTTAGGTAGTTGGGTGGGTGGTTAGGTAGGAAGCCTGGTGGGTGGGTAGGTAGCCGGGTGGGTAGGTAGGTAGGAAGCCTGGTGGGTGGTTAGGTAGTCGGGTGGGTAGGTAGGTAGCCGGGTGGGTAGGTAGCCGGGTGGGTAGCTATCCGGGTGGGGGGCCCGACTCCTATCCTCCCTCCCTCCCTTCCTTCCTCACCTCGGGGGGCCCCCTCCCGATATGCGCGGCGGGAGAGTGAGCGGCAAATGCAGGAAGTCTTCAGGGCTCTCCAGGCATCCGCTAGAGGCCCAGCCGCTGAGTCTCCAATATGTCTCCAACTGGAGACATATTGGAGACCAAGCGGCTGGGCCTCTAGCGGATGCCTGGAGAGCCCTTCCTGCATTTGCCGCTCGCTCGCTCTCCCGCCGCGCATATCGGGAGGGGGCCCCCGAGGTGAGGGAGGGAGGGAGGATAGGAGTCGGGGGGCCCCCGGGAATAAAATAATAAAAAAAAAAAAAAATATAAAAAAAAAAAAAAAAAAGTACTTAATGCCATGGGCCCCTGAAGAAAACGGAACTTCAGGGGCCCTCGTGCGGCGGCACGGCCTGCACGGCCGTATGTCCGCCCCTGCTCTAATCCCCCTGCGCAAGTGTAACAGTTCAGGCAGCCGGATCACATACCGTATGGCTGCCGGTGGAGGACTTCTCCGCATGCACCCGCTCTCTATTACATGTCCGCTCCACCTTGTGCATATGTATATACCGTGCAGCTGGCTTCCCTATCGCTGCGAGGATTGCAGACCTGTCTCCTGTGCGCGGCTGGCTCTATTGAAAGGCTAAACTGATGAAGGAATCAGTTTGAGCCTTTCAATAGAGCCAGCCACGCACAGGAGACAGGTCTGCAACTGCAATCCTCGCAGCGATAGGGAAGCCAGCTGCCCGGTATATACATATGCTCAAGGTGGAGCGGACATGTAATAGAGAGCGGGCGCATGCGGAGAAGACCTCCATCGGCGATACACAGAACACAGATCCCGGCAGCCAAGCGGTATGCGATCCGGCTGCCTGAACTGTTACACTTGCCCAGGGGGATTAGAGATGTGGGGAGAGAGGAGGGAGTGAGCACACATAGGCAGGGAATGCCCGACATGGCGGCGGTTCGTATCGGCGGGCGTTCGGAGGTCAGGGGTTCCCTGCCTTTGCCGTATAAGATGCAGGGACTTTTTCTCCCCATTTTGTGGGGAGAAAAAGTGCATCTTATACAGCGAAAAATACGGTAATTACAGATCATAATTTTGATTACAAGTGAAATTAATTAAGATTTTTTGGGAAATTTTGCATTACAAGCTCAATCCTAGTACTTGAATTTTAAGAGGAGTGAAGCTGCAGTTGTCAACCTCCTTTAAAAGATGTGCAAACAGTGAAGAGGCGGCACACAAACGGCTTTGCTATTTAAAGCGTATATTGGTGGTGGAGCAACACTACATGTTACGAACCATCGCGGTTCTTCATCAGGTGTAAAATGAAACCAAATGTAATCCACATATTTATACAAGTTCAAAGCCACACCCCTTAGCCCGGGGGCGTGGTGATCTTAACTAGACAAAGACCACACCTAGCTATCACAATTACACTCCAACTCCTCATTTCACCACTTATCAGATAGAACAATCAATCAAAAAATGTTTACAAAAAATTCACATTATTACACATTAGCATCTCTGTAATTCTACACACAGTAACACATTAGGGGAACTCCAAAATATGGCTACCCATTACACAAATATTATAACTGACCGTGATCCCAGGGCACTCCACTAGGGCTACCCGTGAACTCCGACCTAAAAAAAGAAAGGCAAAAGGCTGTAACTATAGTCACTACCACTAAAATCCATCATACATTGCACCACTAGCTTAGCTTGGTCTAATTACAAATAGCAGTAAAAAGCACCTAAGTTGCTATAAATGCTATACAAAATGCTGTAAAAATGCTGAAAAAATGCTGAAAAAAGCACCTTAGCTGCTATAAAAATGCTGAAAAAATGCTGAAAAAAGCTGAAAAAAAAGCTGAAAAAAAGCACTGCTGAAAAAATGCTGAAAAAAGCACCTTAGCTGCTATAAAAATGCTGAAAAAATGCTGAAAAAAGCTGAAAAAAGCACTGCTGAAAAAATGCTGAAAAAAGCACCCTAGCTGCTATAAGTGCTATACAAAATGCAGGAAAAAGGCTGGAAAAATGCTGAAAAAATGCCGCCATAATGCCATGAAACAGCTGAAAAATGCTGCAAAAATGCTGCAAAAATGCCGCCATAATGCCATAAAACAGCTGAAAAATGCTGTAAAAATGCTGCAAACATGCTGCCATACTGCTACTAAAAGCTGCTATATAAAGCATTTCCACTGCATATGTTCATTCATCCCTCTTGGGGACATCACATCAAGGTAGCTAATCCATCGTGCCTCTTTCTGAAGTAGGAGCTTTTCTCTGTCTCCCCCACACCGTTCTAAATCTAGGGAATCAAGCACCATCCATCTTAATTGTGAGGCCCTGTGTCTCGCTTCACAAAAATGCCTGGACACAGAGGTTTCATATATTCCTTTGCCTTCCAAGAACCCACTGATAAATCGCTTGTGTTCCTGGATTCGTACCCGCACAGCCCGTGTGGTCATGCCAACATACATCATACCACACGGGCATTTTAAACCATATACCACATGGGTACTGGCACAGGTGTATCTACCTCGGATCTGCACTTGCCTACCCGTGTGAGGGTGGGAAATGGAGTTGCCTCCCACAATTGCTGAGCACACATTACAACTGCAACAGGCAAAGGTACCATTCCTCTGTTTGTTCAACTTTTTAGTAATGGTGGCCGTGTCCACCTTCCTTACTGTATTCTGGATCGTTCTCCCTCTTTTTAGGGCAAACAACGGTTCCTCTCGGAAGAGATCTCCTACCCCCTGATCGCTACTCAAAACCGGCCAAAACTTCCTGACTACCTTTTTAACTAGGGGTGTGTTTTTCCCAAACTGCATTACAAATGGTATGCGTTTACCTCCACCCACTGTTTTCTTACTACCTCGCAGCAAATCTTCTCTCTTTAATACCCCAACTTCTTCTTGAATTCTAACTACTTGCTCCCTAGGGTATCCCTTTGTGACAAATTTATCAACCAGGTCCTGCCCAGCCAGAGCATAATCCTCTGGTGTAGAGCAGATCCTTTTAGCCCTTAAAAATTGGCCCCTGGGTATAGCTTTAGTGGTGTGGGGGTGGTGATAGCTGTCTTTCCTTAGTAGATTGTTGCGATCAGTGGGTTTTTTAAAAAGTTTAGTGCTCAAACTGTTCTCATGCTTGGAGATGGTGACGTCAAGGAAATTAACCATCTCACTTGACGTCTCCATAGTGAACCTGATGGTGCTGTGGCCTAAGTTGGCCTCATTTACCATCTCCTCCAAAAGCTCCCTAGAACCATTCCAAAGGATGAGCACGTCATCAACAAATCTAAAATATCGATAGACGTGCTCACTGTATTTAGGATTCTCAAAAAAGAATTTCCTCTCAAGGGACTCCACAAATATATTAGCCACCGAAGGGGCAGCTGGTGAACCCATGCTGGCCCCCTGTCTCTGGAAATAGAACCTGCCATGGAATTTAAAATAATTGCATTTGAGGATTAACTCCAACACATCCACAAGAAAGTACACTTCAGCATTGGTCAAATTCATATCTAACAAATTACTTTCTACACAGCTAATAGCCTCATCCTGTGGAATTGCAGTGAACAGGCTTTGTATATCAAGACTACAGAAAATCAATTCCTCTGGGACCTCCTCCAAGGACTCCAATCTGCATAATAAATCTGTAGTGTCCTTTAGGCAATGAGTGAAAGATCTTACTATCTCCTGCAGGTAACCATCTAAATACCCCGCTAATGGGTACAGGACACTCCCCCGGCTAGCCACAATCGGGCGGCCAGGAGGGTCCTTTAACCCCTTATGGATCTTGGGGAGAAGGTATAGCAACGGGACACAAGGATGGTCAGTGGTCAGGCCCCTTGCGGCGCGAGGGGCGCAACATACAGACAAACGGCCTCCTCAGACTCCATGACAGATGACTCTGGTGCTGAATACGAAAGAGTCACCCTAGGGAGCCAGACGAGTCGGGCCGTCATTGGTGCCAGCACTGACCCCACGGAGACACTGCCACCGCGAGAGGGCTACAACACGCGAAACCGGCCGAAGGTGAGCAATGTGATTAACATTTCAAACTATGCCTTATCTCCAGCTGAGGTGTCAGTGCTGGAAAAGGGACTAGGCTTTGTTCCTGTATATAGTGATCAGTTATTTGAGTGGGAAGTGGCTTTCTATAAGTTTATACGCACGTTGAAGCTGAAAGTGCACTTTAAAGACCAGCCACTAAGTACTGAACACAAGCATATGAACGTTACAAAGTATTTGAATAGATCAGATTGGATGCCGGATGTCTGTTGTCCAGCTATTGATGCGTTCGATAAGGCAGTGAAAAACGAGGTTAAAGCAAAGTGGGACAGTAAGAAGGCACACAGCAATCTTTCCATGGCAGAAAAGCAGGCACTCTGCACAATCCGAGATAATGACAGTATCATTATACTTAAAGCTGATAAGGGGGGTGCAACAGTTGTACAAGACAAGGACAGCTATGTACAGGAAGGATTGAGGCAAGTGGGTATCGTTGAGCATTACGAGTTATGTGATGATGATCCAACCATCAAGGTTAAATCCAAGGTGGACTTCCTATTAACATGTGCAGTTGAAGATGGGACAATCTCACAACAAACAGCAAGGGGCCTGACCACTGACCATCCTTGTGTCCCGTTGCTATACCTTCTCCCCAAGATCCATAAGGGGTTAAAGGACCCTCCTGGCCGCCCGATTGTGGCTAGCCGGGGGAGTGTCCTGTACCCATTAGCGGGGTATTTAGATGGTTACCTGCAGGAGATAGTAAGATCTTTCACTCATTGCCTAAAGGACACTACAGATTTATTATGCAGATTGGAGTCCTTGGAGGAGGTCCCAGAGGAATTGATTTTCTGTAGTCTTGATATACAAAGCCTGTTCACTGCAATTCCACAGGATGAGGCTATTAGCTGTGTAGAAAGTAATTTGTTAGATATGAATTTGACCAATGCTGAAGTGTACTTTCTTGTGGATGTGTTGGAGTTAATCCTCAAATGCAATTATTTTAAATTCCATGGCAGGTTCTATTTCCAGAGACAGGGGGCCAGCATGGGTTCACCAGCTGCCCCTTCGGTGGCTAATATATTTGTGGAGTCCCTTGAGAGGAAATTCTTTTTTGAGAATCCTAAATACAGTGAGCACGTCTATCGATATTTTAGATTTGTTGATGACGTGCTCATCCTTTGGAATGGTTCTAGGGAGCTTTTGGAGGAGATGGTAAATGAGGCCAACTTAGGCCACAGCACCATCAGGTTCACTATGGAGACGTCAAGTGAGATGGTTAATTTCCTTGACGTCACCATCTCCAAGCATGAGAACAGTTTGAGCACTAAACTTTTTAAAAAACCCACTGATCGCAACAATCTACTAAGGAAAGACAGCTATCACCACCCCCACACCACTAAAGCTATACCCAGGGGCCAATTTTTAAGGGCTAAAAGGATCTGCTCTACACCAGAGGATTATGCTCTGGCTGGGCAGGACCTGGTTGATAAATTTGTCACAAAGGGATACCCTAGGGAGCAAGTAGTTAGAATTCAAGAAGAAGTTGGGGTATTAAAGAGAGAAGATTTGCTGCGAGGTAGTAAGAAAACAGTGGGTGGAGGTAAACGCATACCATTTGTAATGCAGTTTGGGAAAAACACACCCCTAGTTAAAAAGGTAGTCAGGAAGTTTTGGCCGGTTTTGAGTAGCGATCAGGGGGTAGGAGATCTCTTCCGAGAGGAACCGTTGTTTGCCCTAAAAAGAGGGAGAACGATCCAGAATACAGTAAGGAAGGTGGACACGGCCACCATTACTAAAAAGTTGAACAAACAGAGGAATGGTACCTTTGCCTGTTGCAGTTGTAATGTGTGCTCAGCAATTGTGGGAGGCAACTCCATTTCCCACCCTCACACGGGTAGGCAAGTGCAGATCCGAGGTAGATACACCTGTGCCAGTACCCATGTGGTATATGGTTTAAAATGCCCGTGTGGTATGATGTATGTTGGCATGACCACACGGGCTGTGCGGGTACGAATCCAGGAACACAAGCGATTTATCAGTGGGTTCTTGGAAGGCAAAGGAATATATGAAACCTCTGTGTCCAGGCATTTTTGTGAAGCGAGACACAGGGCCTCACAATTAAGATGGATGGTGCTTGATTCCCTAGATTTAGAACGGTGTGGGGGAGACAGAGAAAAGCTCCTACTTCAGAAAGAGGCACGATGGATTAGCTACCTTGATGTGATGTCCCCAAGAGGGATGAATGAACATATGCAGTGGAAATGCTTTATATAGCAGCTTTTAGTAGCAGTATGGCAGCATGTTTGCAGCATTTTTACAGCATTTTTCAGCTGTTTTATGGCATTATGGCGGCATTTTTGCAGCATTTTTGCAGCATTTTTGCAGCATTTTTCAGCTGTTTCATGGCATTATGGCGGCATTTTTTCAGCATTTTTCCAGCCTTTTTCCTGCATTTTGTATAGCACTTATAGCAGCTAGGGTGCTTTTTTCAGCATTTTTTCAGCAGTGCTTTTTTCAGCTTTTTTCAGCATTTTTTCAGCATTTTTATAGCAGCTAAGGTGCTTTTTTCAGCATTTTTTCAGCAGTGCTTTTTTTCAGCTTTTTTTTCAGCTTTTTTCAGCATTTTTTCAGCATTTTTATAGCAGCTAAGGTGCTTTTTTCAGCATTTTTTCAGCATTTTTACAGCATTTTGTATAGCATTTATAGCAACTTAGGTGCTTTTTACTGCTATTTGTAATTAGACCAAGCTAAGCTAGTGGTGCAATGTATGATGGATTTTAGTGGTAGTGACTATAGTTACAGCCTTTTGCCTTTCTTTTTTTAGGTCGGAGTTCACGGGTAGCCCTAGTGGAGTGCCCTGGGATCACGGTCAGTTATAATATTTGTGTAATGGGTAGCCATATTTTGGAGTTCCCCTAATGTGTTACTGTGTGTAGAATTACAGAGATGCTAATGTGTAATAATGTGAATTTTTTGTAAACATTTTTTGATTGATTGTTCTATCTGATAAGTGGTGAAATGAGGAGTTGGAGTGTAATTGTGATAGCTAGGTGTGGTCTTTGTCTAGTTAAGATCACCACGCCCCCGGGCTAAGGGGTGTGGCTTTGAACTTGTATAAATATGTGGATTACATTTGGTTTCATTTTACACCTGATGAAGAACCGCGATGGTTCGTAACATGTAGTGTTGCTCCACCACCAATATACGCTTTAAATAGCAAAGCCGTTTGTGTGCCGCCTCTTCACTGTTTGCATGACTTTATCCTCAGGTGGGTGACCTGGGTGAGGCGTAGCACCGGCAGTTCAAGGATTTGTTTCCCTGAAGGGGTTCCAGGACCGTGGTTGTGTTCACAGTGTGTCCTTTAAAAGATGGTTTATGCGTAGTTGCAATGCTGATCCTCTGGCTATCACTCACACTGAACACATATGCAGATCAGGGATTCTGAATTTCCCCATCTTAATACTTAAGGTTGAAATGAACAACTTGGATATTATTGGTCCGTAGTCAAAGAATTAGTAGTACACTTTCAGAAGTCAGTACAAACTGTTTTTGGACCACCCAAATCTACCTTACTCTGTCCTCAGACAGGAGGACTAATTAGCTGGATAAGTTCAAAAAGGGTGTCTGTGCTGCCTGTATTAAAAGGGTGCCTCCATAGACATCAATGTCCCACCACCAGGGGGGGCATAGGGTTAGGCACCACCAGGGGAGTCTTAGGGTTAGCAGTACATGTAAGACAGTCCGTGCACCACTTCCTTAAAACACTTTTATTTTCCCATTGATTTTTCATCAGCAGACAGATAGGCACTCACCCCCCCACTACTAGGCACTCACCCCCCCACTACTGAGTGCCGGGCAAACCAGCATCTTTTGAGTCTTAGGGTTAGGCACCACGAGGGGAGTCTTAGGGTTAGGCACCCCCAGGGGAGTCTTAGGGGTAGACACCACCAGAGGAGTCTTAGGGTTAGGCACCACCTGGGGCGGTCTTAAAGTTAGGCGCCACTAGGGGGGATTAGGGTTAGGCACCATCTGGGGGTTCTTAGTTGGGAACCACCAGGGTAGTCTAAGGGTTAGGCACCACCAGGGGGTCTCAGGGTTAGGCACCACCTGGGGGTCTTACGGTTAGGCACCACCAGGGGGGGGGGGGGGGGGTTAGGGGAGGGTTCTGTGTGAGAGTAGGGAGATGTTAGGTCATAGTAATCACCAGGGGCTGTTTTAGGGTACCAGGGATGGGTTAGGCACCATCTGGAAGGTCTTAGGGTTAGGCACCACCAGGGGAGTCTTAGGGTTAGGCACCCCCAGGGGAGTCTTAGAGGTAGGCACCATCAGAGGAGTCTTAGGGTTAGGCACCACCTGGGGCGGTCTTAAAGTTAGGCGCCATTAGGGGGGATTAGTGTTAGGCACCATCTTGGGGTTCTTAGAGTTGGGAAACAACAGGGTAGTCTAAGGGTTAGGCACCACCAGGGGGTCTCAGGTAGTGGTGGGCGAACAGTGTTCGCCACTGTTCGGGTTCTGCAGAACATCACCCTGTTCGGGTGATGTTCGAGTTCGGCCGAACACCTGACGGTGCTCGGCCAAACCGTTCGGCCACATGGCCGAACTAAGAGCGCATGGCCGAACGTTCCCCGAACGTTCGGCTAGCGCTGTGATTGGCCGAACGGGTCACGTGGTTCGGGCCCGAACGCGCTCTGATTGGCCGAACGGTCACGTGGTTCGGGTAAATAAATACCCGAACCACGTCATATCTCCGCCATTTCTCGGTGGGTTTAGCTTTGGGTAGGCAGGCAGGGTAGTTCGCTCTCCAGCCACGCTAGCCAGGGTCCCCCCAGTCATTGTGTCGCTGCTGGGAATAGTAGTACACCGCTCGCTCAGCCACACTATATATATAGCATTGTTTACTGCCACTGTGTACCTCGCTCAGCCACGCTATATATAGCATTGTGTTTTCTGACACTCTGTGTACACGGCTTAGCCTGGCTATATAGCATTGTGTGTACTGCCACTGTGCACCTCGCTCAGCCACGCTATATATAGCATTGTCTTTTCTGACACTCTGTGTACACGGCTTAGCCTGACTATATAGCATTGTGTGTACTGCCACTGTGCACCTCGCTCAGCCTCGCTATATATAGCATTGTGTTTACTGCCACTCTGTGTACACGGCTTAGCCTGACTATATAGCATTGTGTGTACTGCCACTGTGCACCTCGCTCAGCCACGCTATATATAGCATTGTGTTTACTGCCACTCTGTGTACACCGCTCAGCCAGACTATATACCATTGTTTACTGACACTCTGTGTACACCGCTCAGCCAGACTATATACCATTGTTTACTGACACTCTGTGTACACGGCTCAGCCTGACTATATAGCATTGTGTGTACTGCCACTGTGCACCTCGCTCAGCCACGCTATATATAGCATTGTGTTTTCTGACACTCTGTGTACACGGCTTAGCCTGACTATATAGCATTGTGTGTACTGCCACTGTGCACCTCGCTCAGCCACGCTATATATAGCATTGTGTTTACTGCCACTCTGTGTACACCGCTCAGCCAGACTATATACCATTGTTTACTGACACTCTGTGTACACCGCTCAGCCAGACTATATACCATTGTTTACTGACACTCTGTGTACACCGCTCAGCCAGACTATATACCATTGTTTACTGACACTCTGTGTACACCGCTCAGCCAGACTATATACCATTGTTTACTGACACTCTGTGTACACCGCTCAGCCTGACTATATAGCATTGTGTGTACTGCCACTGTGTACCTCGCTCAGCCACGCTATATATAGCATTGTTTACTGACACTCTGTGTACACGGCTCAGCCAGACTATATATCATTGTGTGTACTGCCACTCTGTGTACACCACTCAGCCAGACTATATAGCATTGTGTGTACTGCCACTCTGTTTACACCGCTCAGCCAGACTATATAGCATTGTGTGTACTGCCACTCTGTGTACACCGCTCAGCCAGACTATATAGCATTGTGTGTACTGCCACTCTGTGTACACCGCTCAGCCAGACTATATAGCATTGTGTGTACTGCCACTCTGTGTACACCGCTCAGCCAGACTATATACCATTGTTTACTGCCACTCTGTGTACACCGCTCAGCCAGACTATATACCATTGTTTACTGACACTCTGTGTACACCGCTCAGCCAGACTATATACCATTGTTTACTGACACTCTGTGTACACCGCTCAGCCTGACTATATAGCATTGTGTGTACTGCCACTGTGTACCTCGCTCAGCCACGCTATATATATAGCATTGTTTACTGCCACTCTGTGTACACGGCTCAGCCAGACTATATATCATTGTGTGTACTGCCACTCTGTGTACACCGCTCAGCCAGACTATATAGCATTGTGTGTACTGCCACTCTGTGTACACCGCTCAGCCAGACTATATAGCATTGTGTGTACTGCCACTCTGTGTACACCGCTCAGCCAGACTATATAGCATTGTGTGTACTGCCACTCTGTGTACACCGCTCAGCCAGACTATATAGCATTGTGTGTACTGCCACTCTGTGTACACCGCTCAGCCAGACTATATAGCATTGTGTTTACTTCCACTCTGTGTCTGCTGGGCCTGGGAACAGTAGTACACCGCTCACCCGCCACTGTATAGCATTGTGCTCTGTGTCGCTGCTGGGAATAGTGGTACACCGCTCACCCGCCACTGTATAGCATTGTGCTCTGTGTCGCTGCTGGGAATAGTGGTACTGTATAGCATTTCTGTACTGCCACTGTACTGCTGCCAGTCAGCGTGTACTGTAAGGATAAGTGAAATGAGGAAGAAATCCGGTGAAAGAGGAAGGGGCAAGGGAAGAGGTGTTTCCCCTGACGGTTCACGTACAGGCCACAGGGGAGCACCCAAGAAAACCCACTCAATACCGCCCATGTTGTCCAGGACAACAACCCTCACAGATCCAAAAGAACAGGACCAGATAATTACTTGGATGACCTCTCAAGCGTCCAGCAGTGGGTTAAGCAGCACCAGCACATCACGCACGAGGTCCGAGTCCTCAGCCAGTTACAAGGAGCCAGTGGGCACAAAGCTGACACAACCGGCAGCGACACCACGCACACAACTGCCAGATAACCAGTCCGATGAATTACCTCAGGACACAATGGGGTATTCGCAGGAGCTATTCCCAGCCCAACAAACTTCCACCTTTCAAAGGTCAATGGAGGAACAGCCAGAAATGTTGTGCCCGGATTCACAACCATTAACTGTGGGAAATGCACCGCGCACTGAAATACAAGGCGAGTCCGAGGAGGACTCGGAAACCCAAATCCCAGAGCAAGTTGGGCAGGAGGGGTTGCAATTGCAGGAGGTCGGCCGACAAGATCTGGAAGACGACGTTGGAGTGAGCTGCGCAGAGGTTGTTCTGGGGAGCTCTACTCCACGGCGGCAGCCCCCCACAATGACATATGACGAGTTTGAGGAGATGGAAGAGGAGGGTATGGACAATGTGGACATAGACCCAGATTTTGTTTGTGAACGAGAACATCGCCATCGTAGCAGCAGCACAGATGAGTCTGTTGAAGAACCCACTGCTGCACGAGTTTGCCTTGTGCCACAAGGTAGGCGGCGCGCAATTTCAGGCACCACAAGCATGGAAGTTCAAGTGAGAGGCAAAAGAGGAGCAAACAGAAATCGCCAGCAAGGAGGCAGGTGCTCCAAAGTCTGGGCTTTCTTTGAAGACTGCACTGAGGATGTTACCATGGCGATTTGCAAGGTGTGCAAGACCCGCCTGAGCAGGGGGAAAAGTATTAACAACCTCTCCACCACCAGCATGAGCCGCCACATGCTATCCAAACATCCCACTCTGTGGGCAAACGCGGCAGGAGAGGGTACCAGCAACACTGCCTCCCTTGGGTTCACCAGACTCACCACCAGACCCGCCTCAGCAGCAGCAGTAGCCCAGCCATTGCATGGTTCACAACATTCACAAACATCAGACGACGCTGACACTGTCACTTTCCGGAGTAGTGCTCTTGAGGTCTCTCAGTGTTCATCAAACACAACAACCAACAGCCCTTCCGTGTGCAGCGCTACGGTTCAGTTGTCTGTGTCGGAGATGTTTGAGCGCAAGAGGAAATTGCCAGCAAATGACCCCCGGGCCGTGGCAGTAACAGCCAGCATAGCCAAGCTTCTGGCCTGCGAAATGCTGCCATATCGAGTGGTGGAGACAAACAGCTTCAAGGGCATGATGTCAGTGGCCATCCCACGTTACGTTGTTCCCAGCCGCTACCACTTTGCGCGCTCTGCAGTGCCTGAGTTGCATGAGCACGTGGTCAGCAAAATAACCCGAAGCTTGAAGAATGCCGTTGCCTGCAAGGTTCACCTCACCACTGACACTTGGACGAGTGCGTTCGGACAGGGTCGATACATCTCCCTTACCGCGCACTGGGTGAACCTTGTGGAGCCTGGCAGCGATTCCTCACCTGCTACGGCGCGGGTGTTGCCCACGCCGCAAACAGCTGCACCGCCGTCCCTCCCACTGGATAACAACAGCAGCACCTACCTCTCTGACTCCTTCTCCTCCAACGCATCTCAAAGCTGTACCTCATCCGGAAACGCTAACCCAGCAGCAGTAGGATCGTGGAAGCAGTGCAGCACAGCTGTTGGCATGCGTCAGCAAGCGTTGCTGAAGCTGATCTGCCTTGGGGATAAGCAGCACACAGGGGAGGAAATTTGGAAGGGAATAAAGGAACAGACGGATTTGTGGCTGGCACCGCTGAACCTGAAACCAGGCATGGTTGTGTGTGATAATGGGAGTAATCTCATTCGCGCTTTAACCACTTGAAGACTGCAGTGCTAAACCCCCCTAAAGACCAGGCCATTTTTTACAATTCAGACCACTGCAGTTATAACTGTTTATTGCTCGGTTATACAACTTACCACCCAAACAAATTTTACCTCCTTTTCTTGTCACTAATAAAGCTTTCTTTTGGTGCTATTTGATTGCTGCTGCGATTTGTACTTTTTATTATATTCATCAAAAAAGACATGCATTTTGTCAAAAAAATGTTTTTTTTAACTTTCTGTGCTGACATTTTTCAAATAAAGTAAAATTTCTGTATACATGCAGCGCGAAAAATGTGGACAAACATGTTTTTGATTAAAAAAAACCCATTCAGCCTATATTTATTGGTTTGGGTAAAAGTTATAGTGTTTACAAACTATGGTGCAAAAAGTGAATTTTCCCATTTTCCAGCATCTCTGATTTTTCTGACCCCCTGTCATGTTTCATGAGGGGCTAAAATTCCAGGATAGTATAAATACCCCCCAAATGACCCCATTTTGGAAAGAAGACATCCCAAAGTATTCACTAAGAGGCATGGTGAGTTCATAGAAGATTTTATTTTTTGTCACAAGTTAGTGGAAAATGACACTTTGTGACAAAAAAATTAATAATAAAAAGTTTCCATTTCTGCTAACTTGTGACAAAAAAAAATGAAATCTGCCACAGACTCACCATGCCCCTCTCTGAACACTTTGGGATGTCTACTTTCCAAAATGGGGTCATTTGTGGGGTGTGTTTACTGTCCTGGCATTTTGGGGGGTGCTAAATTGTAAGCACCCCTGTAAAGCCTAAAGGTGCTCATAGGACTTTGGGCCCCTTAGCGCACCTAGGCTGCACAAAAAGTGTCACACATGTGGTATCGCCGTACTCAGGAGAAGTAGTATAATGTGTTTTGGGGTGTATTTTTACACATACCCATGCTGGGTGGGAGAAATATCTCTGTAAATGAGATTTTTTAGATTTTTTTTACACACAACTGTCCATTTACAAAGATATTTCTCCCACCCAGCATAGGTATGTGTAAAAATACACCCCAAAACACATTATACTACTTCTCCCGAGTACAGTGATACCACATGTGTGGCACTTTTTTGCACCCTAACTGTGCTAAGGGGCCCAAAGTCCAATGAGTACCTTTAGGATTTCACAGGTCATTTTGAGACATTTGGTTTCAAGACTACTCCTCACGGTTTAGGACCCCTAAAATGCCAGGGCAGTATAGGAACACCACAAATGACCCCATTATAGAAAGAAGACACCCCAAGGTATTCCGTTAGGAGTATGGTGAGTTCATAGAAGATTTTACTTTTTGTCACAAGTTAGCGGAAAATGACACTTTGTGAAAAAAACAATAAAAATCAATTTCCGCTAACTCGTGACAAAAAAATAAAAGCTTCTATGAACTCACCATACTCCTAACGGAATACCTTGGGGTGTCTTCTTTCTACAATGGGGTCATTTGTGGTGTTCCTATACTGCCCTGGCATTTTAGGCGCCCTAAACCGTGAGGAGTAGTCTTTAAACCTAATTTCCCAAAATGACCTGTGAAATCCTAAAGGTACTCATTGGAATTTGGGCCCCTTAGCGCAGTTAGGGTGCAAAAAAGTGCCACACATGTGGTATCGCTGTACTCGGGAGAAGTAGTATAATGTGTTTTGGGGTGTATTTTTACATATACCCATGCTGGGTGGGAGAAATATCTCTGTAAATGACAATATTTAGATTTTTTTACACACAATTGTCCATTTACAGAGATATTTCTCCCACCCAGCATGGGTATATGTAAAAATACACCGCAAAACACATTATACTACTTCTCCTGAGTATGGCGATACCACATGTGTGGCACTTTTTTGCACCCTAACTGCGCTAAGGGGCCCAAAGTCCAATGAGTACCTTTATGATTTCACAGGTCATTTTGAGAAATTTCGTTTCATGACTACTCCTCACGGTTTAGGGCCCCTAAAATGCCAGGACAGTATAGGAACCTCACAAATGACCACATTTTAGAAAGAAGACACCCCAAGGTATTCAGTTAGGAGTATGGTGAGTTCATAGAAGATTTTATTTTTTGTCACTAGTTAGAGGAAAATGACACTTTGTGAAAAAAACAATAAAAATCAATTTCCGCTAACTTGTGACAAAAAAATAAAATCTTCTATGAACTCACCATACTCCTAACTGAATACCTTGGGGTGTCTTCTGCCTAAAATGGGGTAATTTGTGGGGTTCCTATACTGTCCTGGCATTTTAGGGGCCCTAAACCGTGAGGAGTAGTCTTGAAATCAAATTTCTCAAAATGACCTGTGAAATCCTAAAGGTACTCATTGGACTTTGGGCCCCTTAGCGCAGTTAGGGTGCAAAAAAGTGCCACACATGTGGTATCCCCATACTCAGGAGAAGTAGTATAATGTGTTTTGCGGTTTATTTTTACACATACCCATGCTGGGTGGGAGAAATATCTCTGTAAATGGACAATTGTGTGTAAAAAAATGGAAAAAGTTGTCATTTACAGAGATATTTCTCCCACCCAGCATGGGTATGTGTGAAAAGACACCCCAAAACACATTATACTACTTCTCCTGAGTACGGGGATACCACATGTGTGACACGTTCTTGCAGCCTAGCTGTGCAAAGGGGCCCACAGTCTAATGAGTACCTTTAGGATTTCACAGGTCAATTTTACTCATTTGTTTTCCAGACTACACCTCACGGTTTTGGGCCCCTAAAATGCCAGGGAAGTATAGGAACCCCACAAGTGACCCCATTTTGGAAAGAAGACACCCCAAGGTATTCCATGAGGGGTATGATGAGTTCATAGAATATTTTATTTTTTGACACAAGTTAGTGGAAATGGATTTTTTAGGTTTTTTTCTCACAAAGTGTCATTTTCCACTAACTTGTGACAAAAAATAAAATCTTCTATGAACTCACCATACCCCTCATGGAATACCTTGGGGTGTCTTCTTTCCAAAATGGGGTCACTTGTGGGGTTCCTATACTGCCTTGGCATTTTAGGGGCCCTAAACTGTGAGGAGTAGTCTGGAAACCAAATAATTAAAATTGACCTGTGAAATTCTAAAGGTACTCATTGGACTTTGGGCCCCTTTGCACAGCTAGGCTGCAAAAAAGTGTCACACGTGTGGTATCGCTGTACTCAGGAATAGTAGTATAATGTGTTTTGGGGTGTATTTCACACATAACCAATCCTGTGTGTGAGAAATATCTCTGTAAATGACAATTTTTTCCATTTTTTTTACACTAAACTTTCCACACATACCCATGCTGGGTGGGAGAAATATCTCTGTAAATGACAATTTTTTCCATTTTTTTTACACTAAATTGTCATTTACAGAGATATTTCTCCCACCCAGCATGGGTATGTGTGGAAAGACACCCCAAAACACATTATACTACTTCTCTTGAGAATGGCAATACCACATATGTGACACTTTTTTGCAGGCTAGCTGCGCAAACTTGCCCAAAGTCCAATGAGCACCTTTAGGCTTTACAAGGGTGCTCACAATTTAGGCCCCCACCAAACAATTCCAGGACAGTAAAACACCCCAGAAATGACCCCATTTTGGAAAGAAGAGACCCCAAGGTATTCCACGAGGGGCATAGTGAGTTCATATAACATTTTATTTTTTGTTATAAGTTAGCGGAAAATGACACTTTGTGGGAAAAAAAATAAAAAAATCTATTTCTGCTAACTTATGACAAAAAATAAAATCTTCTATGAACTCACCATGCCCCTCAGCTAATACCTTGGGGTGTCTTCTTTCTAAAATGGGGTCACTTGTGGGGGTCTGTCCTGGCATTTTAGCGTCTCCACAATCATTACATGTATGGCCAGTATTAGGAGTTTCTGCTATACTCCTTATATTGGGCATACGGGTGATGCACTTTTTTCTCCATAAAAGGAAAAATGAACGGCAAAGATTCTCACATTCGCATTGATCAATGTGGATGAAAAAATATCTGCCGAAATATGTGAAAAAAGAGGGGGGCATGGCGTTTGCCAGGACATAGGAGCACCACCCACAAAATTTTCCAAACCCACTTTGCTCCTATGCCCTGGCAAACCAGATTAATCCATTCACATCGATCGATGTGGATGAAAAAAACCTTTGCCAGTTTTGATACAAAGTGCTTGCCAAAGCATAGGAGCTCCAACACCACCCCTCAGCTCATATGCCTTGACAAACGTATCTTACTGCGGAGGAGAAATCTCGTCCTGCAGCGCTGCATGCACCGACTTGTGTGTAATCTGACAGACGAGCAATGCTTCTGTCAGGATGCACCATCAGTGCTGCAGCTGGTTGGTCGATCAGTCGTTCGCTCGGTCCACCTGGAAGGGTAAAGGATGGAAAAAGAGAGAGAAAAAAAACATACAAAAAAAAAAAACAAGCAAGCAGCAATGCAAGAAATTCATTAACATTAACTTTCGTAAACTTTATTAAACCTTTTTAACCAAACAATAACATTTGGAACTTTTGCTTACCTGTTTTTTTTTTTGTTTGTTTTTAACTTACCTTCCGAGGACAAACTTCTCCTTCCCCATGGGACAGTGTGCAAAGCGCAAATCGCACAGAGATGTAGCAAAGTACACTATGCACTTTGTCCCAAGTGAAAGGAGAGGTTTCTGGCAGCCCTGTGTATTTGGGTCTCTCAAAAGCAGATGTCTGGTTTCACACACAGGAGCCGCGCAGTAGCGTAGGTATGCACTAGCTTTAAGTCAACCACTTCCGGCGTAAGGGGGGACTGCAAAGTGGGACTTTCGCTAGGGAATATGCTGCAACACATCGCTCCAGTGTGAAAGAGCCTTGAGAGACTACTACTGTGTCTCACGTTCCCTACTCCAATAGCGAATGTGTTCGTGGAACTTTTCAAAACACTCCCCTATGCATAGGGCAGGCTGGTCAGGACAGTAGGGACAATAAAAAGTGGTGTCACGCCTCATTCCATCCCTCTTACAGACACGACAATGTTTTCTTGGGGTGCGTTGACCTGGGGTACTCGGAAAGACATAAGCATAGTGTCTTTCATGTAGCCGGCTAACTACATTAGGGGGATTGGCCACGGCCCCTCCTGGATACAGGAGTTCCGAAATTATCTCTTCCTGAAATTTAAGGAAGGATCCTGTTCTCCCAGCCTTACTGTAGAGAACAAAGCTGTTGTACATTGCCAATTGAATCAAGTAAATAGCCACTTTCTTATACCAGCGGCTGGTCCTTCGGGAAACTAAATAGGGAGCCAACATCTGGTCATTGAAGTCCACCCCTCCCATGTTTAAATTATAGTCGTGGACGGCGAGGGGTTTCTCAACAACCTCAGTTGCTCGCTGAATTTGGACTGTCGTGTCTCCGTGAATGGTCGACAGAAGGTAAATGTCCCTCTTGTCCTTCCATTTCACTGCAAGAAGGTCGTCATTACACAAGGCAGCCCTCTCCCCCCGTGCAAGTCGGGTAGCAGTGAGATATTGGGGGAAGCCCCGGCGACTAGGCCGCACGGTGCCACAGCAGGGAATTCCAAGTATCTTCAAATGCTGATAGAGGGCCACACTTGTGTAGTAGTTGTCCACATAGAGATGGTACCCCTTGTGGAATAAGGGTGACACCAAGTCCCACACAATCTTGCCACTGCACCCCAGGTAGTCAGGGCATCCGACCGGCTCCAATTTTGTGTCTTTTCCCTCATAGACCCTAAAGCGATATGTATAGCCTGTGGCCCTTTCACAGAGCTTATACAGCTTGACCCCATACCGGGCGCGCTTGGTTGGGATGTACTGCTTAATGCCAAGGCGCCCGGTAAAATGTACGAGGGACTCGTCTATACAGATGTTCTGTTCAGGGGTGTAAGCATCTGCAAATTTGGATGACAGGTGGTCTATGAGGGGTCGAAATTTGTGGAGCCGGTCATAGTCAGCGTGGCCTCTTTCATGACAGGTTGTATCATCATTAAAGTGCAGGAAGCGCAGGATGTCCTCAAAACGTGACCTGGACATGGCAGCAGAGTACATGGGCATGTGATGTATTGGGTGCGTAGACCAATAGGACCGCAATACATTTTTTTTAGTTAGACCCATGTTAAGGAGAAGGCCCAAGAAGATTTTAAATTCGAAAACTGTGACCTGTTTCCACCGAAAAGGCTGGGCATGGGAGCTGTTCGGATTGTCGGTGATAAATTGTGTGGCCTTACGGTTGGTCTCTGCCACGACTAAGTCGTAGAGATCCTCGGTGAAGATCAGATGAAAAGCGTCTAGGGCCGATCCTAGATGATCTGTCTCCACCTGGACTCCAGACTGGGCGGTGAAAGGGGGCACTACGGGTGCGGCGGAATTAGGGAACTTCCAATGAGGGTTTGCCAGCACCTCTGGGAGCCTAGGGGTACTACGGGCCCGTGTTTCTGGTGGCTGCGACTGGGGTCTTACTGCACGTACCACCGAACCAGTTTCAACTGCCATGCTGGTGCTCGCCACTTCACCAGGGTCTACGGCAGTACTGGTTTCAAGTCCAGGATGTGCTGCGCTGTTGGTGCATGCCTCACCATCAAAATCTGGATCAGCGCTAGCACCACTCTGCTGGCCTTGAGGTTGATCCTGCGCAACCTGTGGTCCACTGACATCGGTACGCCTGGCGCTAGCAGGGACCACAACCTCGTCATCAGAACTATCGGTCAAAGAGTCACTGTCCTCTACAGGTTCATATTCTGAGCCGGATGATTCGTCGGATGAGAAGTCCCAATCACTCTCACCCGACTCGGCCATAATACTGTAGGCCTCTTGCAGGGAATACATCTTTTTTGCCATTTTGGGCTGCTAAATTTAGGGGGTATTCCTCTGAGACTACTCAGGAAAAAAAATGCACCTGTCTAGCAAATGGGAGTATTTGTTAAGTAAACAGCTGCGATCGCTCAGTTTTGAGCGTCGCAGCTATGGTGTTGGTTTTTTGCAGTGATCAGAAAACAAAAATTTATTTCACTTGGGGCGGGCTGAACGCAAGTGCGGCAGAACGATCAGGCCTGATCGGGCAAACACTGCGTTTTTAGTGGAGCCTACTCTAAGGTGACCCTAACGTACTTATATAGATCTGACTGCGATCAGTACTGTTCACTTACAGATACTATATAGTACCAATGCTGATTAGCGACAGTGATGACGCTAATCAGCGACTCATTAGTGATTGCGGTGTAGTGGGCTGGGCGCTAACTACCTAACAAAAGGGGCCTAGCTAACTCACTGGCCAAAAAACTGCACAGGCAATAGATGTCACTCAGATCTCGATCAAAGCTGTGACAGGCGACCAGATTTCAATCACAGCGCCGCTGTCAGATGCCAACCAATGTAAACAGCAATCGAAATCACAGGCAATCACAGATAATCAAAAACCAATCACTAATCAATCAGCTGTCAAAAATCAGTGCACAGACAATAGATGTCACTCAGACCTCGATCAGAGCTGTGACAGGCGACCAGATATCAATCACAGCGCCGCTATCAGATGCCAACCAATGTAAACAGCAATTTAAATCACAGGCAATCACAGATGATCAAAAACCAATCACTAATCAATCAGCTGTCAAAAATCAGTGCACAGACAATAGATGTCACTTAGCTCTCACTCAGACCTCGATCAGAGCTGTGACAGGCGACCAGATATCAATCACAGCGCCGCTATCAGATGCCAACCACTGTAAACAGCAATTGAAATCACAGGCAATCACAGATGATCAAAAACCAATCACTAATCAATAAATCAATCAGATGTCAAAAATCAGTGCACAGACAATAGATGTCACTCAGATCTCACTCAGACCTCAATCAGAGCTGTGACAGGCGACCAGATATCAATCACAGTGCAGCTGTCAGATGCCAACCAATGTAAACAGCAATTGAAAACACAGGGCAATCACAGATGATCAATAACCAATCACAATGCAATCAATCAATCAGATGTCAAAATCCTGTTCACAGGCAATAGATGTCACTCACATGCCACTCAGACCTCGATCAGAGCTGTGACAGGCGACCAGATGACACTCAGACCTCAGTCAGACGCCTTGGCAGGGCAGTGAGGGGGGCTGTGGGGGGTGATCAGCGGCGATCGCAGGTGGGATCAAGCAGGATCAGTGTGGCTATGTGATCAGCAGGGCTGCCGTCCTCTCTCCTGGTGGTCCCGGAACGCTGTGACCAGGAGAGGAGGAGGCAGCCAGTATAATACACGTTGTTTACATAACAACGTGTATTATACGCTTTGCATTGGCCGGATTTAAAGATCGCAGCCCGCCGGCGCTGCTAATTGGCCGGCGGGCTGATCACACGTGGGGGCCGCAAGGGATGCTGGGCGATGTGCGCGCGCATGCGCGCGCGATCGCCCGCATTTCTGATGGAAAGGACCTTCCGCCAATCGGCGTCAGGCGGTCCTGGGGCTGCCGCCGCGGCCACGCCTACTGGCGTGACGCGGGCGGCAGGTGGTTAAGGTTGGCTAAGCTGACACACATCCCTTGCCTGGCGCACGTGATGAACCTAGTAGTTCAGCGGTTCCTGAGGACATACCCAGGCGTGGCCGATCTTCTGTTGAAGGTGCGTCGAGTGGCCAAACATTGTAGAAATTCCAGTACTGCTTCGGGGGCACTCGCCAAGATGCTGGAGCGCTTCAATCTCCCCCACCATCACTTGCTGTGTGATGTCCCTACGCGCTGGAATTCTATGCTGCACATGCTAGCACGCTTTTGTGAGCAGAAGAGTGCAGTGGTCCAGTACATGACGGCGCAGTACCGAGGCGCATCCGGACAGCTGCCAAGCTTCTGTGGATCCGATTGGGCCAACATGTTGGACCTCTGCCAAGTCCTCCAAAATTTTGAGCAATCCACGTTGCTTGTGAGCAGTGACAACTCTTCAGTCAGCATTACCATACCACTGCTGTGTTTACTGAAGAGGTCAATGTTAAAAATCAAGGAAACAGCTGTCATGATGCAACTGGGGGAATCTGAAGGAGAAAACGATCAGCGTGATGGTACCAACATCAGGCCATCCGCCTCAGGGAACGCTGGCCCCAGCAGCTATGACAAAGAAGAGGAGGAGGAACAGCTGGAGTTGGAGCAGGAATTTCATGCCACCACTGACGAGGGCCAGAGCGGTGCACGTTGGACTTCCACAATTCAGCGCGAATGGTCAGCAGAAGCAGACCAGGAGGAAGGTGACGACTATGATGCATCACAACAACTATCACAACGCTCACAAGAGGATGATGAGGATTCTGGTAGGACTCTGGCACACATGGCTCAATTCATGCTAGACTGCATTGAACGCGACCCACGCATTGTGCGCATTCTGGACAACACCAATTACTGGGTTTATACCCTTCTGGATCCACGGTACAAACACAATGTTCCAAAACTGCTTGAAGAAAGAGTCAGACAGGTCAAAATGGAAGAATACCAGCAGGCCCTTGTGGAGACTTTAGAGAGGAGATTGACATCCTCCCCCTCCTCTAGCCAGTTGTACGCCGACAGACTGACTTCCGCAAACCCAGGACGACCAGGAGGGCAGCAAACAACGCAAGCCGCAGCTAGTGCCCAAAAGGGAATGGTATCGGCAGTGTCCTTGGAGTGGGAAAATTTTCTGACACCCATGCAGCAGCAGCCCACTGAACAGCAAGCGTGCAGATCCACCTCCAACACCGATCGCCTGGAGAAGATGGTCAAGGACTACATGTCAGATGACGTAGCTGTGTCGAACAATCCATCTGCACCCTTCAACTATTGGGTATCGAAGCTAGACACCTGGCACGAACTGGCAATGTACGCAATAGAGGTGCTGGCTTGCCCGGCAGCCAGCGTTATGTCGATACGCTGTTTCAGTGCTGCCGGAGGCATCGTCACAGATCGGCGTATCCGCCTCTCCACAGAAAATGCAGACCGTCTGACTCAAATTAAAATGAATCAATCCTGGATTGGAAATGACTACGCAACACTCCAGGACCCCAACCAAGTAACATGACCAATGAACATCTGGGATGGTGTAGCGTTTCCGGTCCCTGTTTATTGAACCTCTCATCTGTATTACATTTATGACTGCATGGCGGCAAAAAGCATTGCTGCTATATCCGCACGCTTTTTGTCCTCATGCAAGGCCTGGGTTGTTGTGTCTCAAAAAGCATGGCCTTCTCCTCCTGCGCCTCCTCCTGTTCCATCACGTCTGCTGCTGCTGGGTTAGCGTTGCCGCGTGGTCCCTGTTTATTGAACCACTTATCTTTATTACATTTATGACTGCATGGCGGTACAAAGCATGCTATCCGCACGCTTTTTGTCCTCATGCAAGGCTTGGGTTGTTGTGTCTCAAAAAGCATGGCCTTCTCCTCCTGCGCCTGCTCCTGTTCCATCACGTGTGCTGCTGCTGGGTTAGCGTTGCCGGTCCCTGTTTATGGAACCTCTTATCTTTATTACATTTATGACTGCATGGCGGTACAAAGCATGCTATCCGCACGCTTCTTGTCCTCATGCAAGGCCTGGGTTGTTGTGTCTCACAAAGCGTGGCCTTCTCCTCCTGCGCCTCCTCCTGTTCCATCACGTCTGCTGCTGCTGGGTTAGCGTTGCCGCGTGGTCCCTGTTTATTGAACCACTTATCTTTATTACATTTATGACTGCATGGCGGTACAAAGCATGCTATCCGCACGCTTCTTGTCCTCATGCAAGGCCTGGGTTGTTGTGTCTCACAAAGCGTGGCCTTCTCCTCCTGCGCCTCCTCCTGTTCCATCACGTCTGCTGCTGCTGGGTTAGCGTTGCCGCGTGGTCCCTGTTTATTGAACCACTTATCTTTATTACGTTTATGACTGCATGGCGGTACCTCATGCAAGGCCTGGGTTGTTGTGTCTCACAAAGCGTGGCCTTCTCCTCCTGCGCCTCCTCCTGTTCCATCACGTCTGCTGCTGCTGGGTTAGCGTTGCCGCGTGGTCCCTGTTTATTGAACCACTTATCTTTATTACGTTTATGACTGCATGGCGGTACCTCATGCAAGGCCTGGGTTGTTGTGTCTCACAAAGCGTGGCCTTCTCCTCCTGCGCCTCCTCCTGTTCCATCACGTCTGCTGCTGCTGGGTTAGCGTTGCCGCGTGGTCCCTGTTTATTGAACCACTTATCTTTATTACATTTATGACTGCATGGCGGTACAAAGCATGCTATCCGCACGCTTCTTGTCCTCATGCAAGGCCTGGGTTGTTGTGTCCCACAAAGCGTGGCCTTCTCCTCCTGCGCCTCCTCCTGTTCCATCACGTCTGCTGCTGCTGGGTTAGCGTTGCCGCGTGGTCCCTGTTTATTGAACCACTTATCTTTATTACATTTATGACTGCATGGCGGTACAAAGCATGCTATCCGCACGCTTCTTGTCCTCATGCAAGGCCTGGGTTGTTGTGTCTCACAAAGCGTGGCCTTCTCCTCCTTCGCCACCCTCCTCCTGTTCCATCACGTGTGCTGCTGCTGGGTTAGCGTTACCGGTCCCTTTTCCTGGAACCTCTTATATGTATTACATTTTTGACTGCATGCCGACAAAAAGCATGTTACCTGTGCAAAGAAAACAGACATTTCCCGCATTTAAAAGACAGTTTTCCCTTTGAAACTTTAAAATCGATTTTCTCAAAAACTATAAGCTCTTTTTGCTAAAAAAAAATTTCCTCTTGTACCCACTCCCAAGGTGCACATACCCTGTAAATTTAGGGTATGTAGCATGTAAGGAGGCTTTACAAAGCACAAAAGTTCGGGTCCCCATTGACTTCCATTATGTTCGGAGTTCGGGTCGAACACCCGAACATCGCGGCCATGTTCGGCCTGTTCGGCCCGAACCCGAACATCTAGATGTTCGCCCAACACTAGTCTCAGGGTTAGGCACCACCTGGGGGGTCTTAGGGTTAGGCACCACCGGGGGGGGGGTGTTAGGGGAGGGTTCTGTGTGAGAGTAGGGAGAAGTTAGGTCATAGTAATCACCAGGGGCTGTTTTAGGGTACCAGGGATGGGTTAGGCACCACCTGGAAGGTCTTAGGGTTAGGCACCACCAGGGGAGTCTTAGGGTTAGGCACCACCAGGGGAGTCTTAGGGTTAGGCACCACCAGGGGAGTCTCAGGGTTGTCTCAGGGTTAGGCACCAACAGGGGAGTCTTAGGTTTAGGCACCACCAGGGGAGTCTTAGGTTTAGGCACCACCAGGGGAGTCTTAGGGTTAGGCACCACCAGGGGAGTCTTAGGGTTAGGCACCACCAGGGGAGTCTTAGGGTTAGCTACTACCTGGGGGGTCTAAGGATTAGGCACTAATAATTATATTTGGCACTTTTCCAAAATGCAATTCGTCTTAACCACTTGCCGACCGCACACTCATACCGTGCGGCGGCAAAGTGGTAGCTGGAGGACCAGCGACGCAGATCTGCATCGCCAGGTGCCTCCCTAATTAATCAGGAAAGGCCGCTTGCGCGAACGGCCGTTTCCTGTTAGATCACGGAGCGGGTCTCTGTGAATAGCCTGCGAGCCGCTGATCACGGCTCACAGACTAAATGTAAACGCAGGAGACTTTGTTGTAAACGTTTGTCTCCTTTGTTTACATTGAACGGCGCTGCTGCGCAGCAGAGCCGTAAGGCAGATCGGCGATCCCCGGCATATCTGCGGCCGGGGATCGCCGCCATGTGACAGAGGACATCCTGTCACAGGCTGCACAGGACGGTTAGCGTCCTGTGCAGCCCCGATCACCAGGGGGGAGAGGTAGGAGAGGGAGGGGGGGAATTTTGCCACGGAGGGGGGCTTTGAGGTGCCCCCCCCCCCGCAACATGCCAGCCAGCAGGAGCGATCAGACCCCCCCCCTGCACATCATCCCCATAGGGGGGGAAAAAGGGGGCGATCTGATCGTATAACTGAAAATATGAGACACATTTCTTTGCTACGAATGTTCTCTGAATTACCCGTACAACACATAAAATTCATTATACGAAGCCTCCATAAGCTTTAAAGTGAGTGTAAAGGCAAAAGCAAAAAAACAAACATACTTCCCTATGGACAGGGAAGGCTCTGGATCCTATATGATCATATAGAGCCTTCCCTGTATTCTCTTGCTTGGGAGAACATACAAACTCTTTGCGCTCCAAGGCAGGTGTGCTAACCACTATGCCACACAACGCTTGCTATCTCCTTTTGCTCCCCTTACTGCACACTTAGCGTGCTTTATCAGAGTTAACGTGCTTTATCAGAATGAACATGCCTTATCAGAGTTAACATGCCTTGTCAGAGTTTGCATGCCTTATCAGAGTAGCATTGCGAGCGCTACAAACTTATGCCTGCTAATTGGCAATGATTTCCACAGTTAGGAACATATTGAGGAAATGAAAGACCACAGGCTCAGTTCAAGTTAAGGCTGGAAGTGGCAGACCAAGGAAAATCTCAGATAAACAGAAGCAATGAATGGGGAGAACAGTCAGAGTCCACCCTCAGACCAGCACCAAAGACCTACATCATCCTGCTGCAGATGGAGTCTCTGTGCATCGTTCAACCATTCGGCGCACTATACACAAAGAGATGCTGTATGCGAGAGTGATGCAGAGGAAGCCTTTTCTCCGCCCACAGTACAAACTTGAGGTATGCTAAAGCATATGTGGACAAGCCAGCTTCATTTTAGAATAAGGTGCTGTGGACTGATGCAACTAAAATAGTTATTTGGGCATAAGAAGGGGCATTTTGCATGGAGGAAATAGAACACAGTATTCAAAGAAAAACACCTGCTACCTACAGTAAAATATGGTGGTAGTTCCACCAGTGCAGGGACTGGGAATCTGGTGCAAGTTGAAGGACGCATGGATTCCACTCAGTATCAGCAGATTCTGGAGACCAATGTCCAGGAATCAGTGACAAAGCTGAAGCTGTGCCGGGGCTGGATCTTTCAAAAAGACAACGACCCTAAGCACTGCTCAATATCCACTAAGATATTCATGCAGAGGAACAAGTACAACGTTCTGGAATGGCCATCTCAGTCCCCAGACCTGAATATAATTGAAAATATTTGTGGTGTGAGTTAAAGAGAGCTATCCATGCTCAGAAGCCATCAAACCTGAATGAACTAGAGATGTTTTGTAAAAAGGAATGGTCCAAAATACCTTCAACCGGAATCCAGACTCTCATTGGAACCTACAGAGAGCTTTTAGAAGCTGTAATTTCTGCAAAATATTGTTTTAATGTATTTTTTTTGTGGTGCCCAAATTCATGCACCTGCCTAATTTTGTTTAAACAATTATTGCACACTTTCTGTAAATTCAGTATATTTAATTTCACTTCTCAAATATCACTGTGTGTCTCCTATATGATATATATAACTGACATTTTTTTGTTGTAACAACCAACAACTTATAGAGGAAAATTATGACGATTAACAAGGTTGCCCAAACTTTCGCATCCCACTGTAGTTGGAGTAGTTGCTACTACTGAAAAAGAAAAGAAAAGTGGGCTAAACCCATTGTGAGTCATCGATGGGCCTGCTCGGACTATTGGAATTTTTTTAAGGGTGGTTACTAGAAATAGAAAATAAAAGCAAGGAGCACCTATTTATTAATGTAAAAGTACTGTTTACTTTGGCAGTAAAGATGCTTAAGGCATGAGGTCAAAAGAACATATGACACATCCCTTCTGCCCTATGATGTTAGCGCTTCAGGAGCTGCCATTTCAAAACTCGATAGTGTCTAATGCTTGAAAATTGCATATTTTAAGTATTAGTATAATTTGCTTTGGCTGAAGAAAATGATATCCAGCCAATGGCCTATTTTTGTCCTAAATCAATATATCTTTACGCTTATGTCCAGAATCAACAGCACTTAATAGAGGCGCCTGCCATGTGTTAAAACATTATTGCCAGATGGACACTGTGTCATTGTAAGGTGTCAATCCAGTCTTTGTTTTGAAATGTTTAGTTTGTTGTAGTGCAGACTTTTATACAATAATTGAATTATACTAATTAAAAAAAAAAGTTTATAACATATATTTGTGTCAGTTAGAGACCTCAGTCTGTCAGGTACATCATGGAAGGCTGTGTTGTACCCCTAATGCTGCCTAGAGCGTTTTACATCAGAAACAATCTACTTTCTGTATCAGGGTCTGGGTCTAATGAACTGAGTGTTTGAAGATTCAGATTAAGAAAAGTGTGATGAAGGATTAAAGCTGGCCACTAACGGTCCAATTTCTAGTGAAAAATCGTTCGAGCGATCAGAAATTCTGATCGGATTGGTTGTAAACAATCTCAATTGGTGGACACAATCGATTATGAATGAGTGAAAAAAATGTCGTCCGAATGAAGTCGAATCAAAATTTGGATTTTCTTGTTGGTTGTGATAGATAGGAAGCAAAGATTGGTTCGTTGATGGTGTAGTGAACGATGTATTACAATATTTCGCTTCCGATCAGAATTTCTGATCGCTCAAACAATTTTTTCACTAGAAATTGGACCGATAGTGGCCAGCTTTAGACCAATGCAATTTGTCAGTAGAGACCTGTCTGGAAGAACGAACATAACCCTTAGAACCGGCTTTATCTGTCAATGGTCCCTTGAAGGTGTGTACTCAAATCAGAATCAGTTTTATTTGGCCAAATAAGTCTACACTTACAAGGAATTTTACTTGGCTGTTGCTTAACAGACACAAATAAAACAATACAAGGAAGGGCAGACAGTATAGATATTACAAGTCAAGGACAGTATATAAGTTAAAGTGAACCTGAACCAAGTAAAATTATTTAAAGTGGATCCGAGGTGAACTTTTACTCATTGCGTAATTGTGTTCCTTTCCTATTGTTTATAGGGCATTCCTCAAGCTAAATACTTTTTTGTTTTTGTTTTAATACTCTAATTCCCTATCAACTAAATAAACCACGCCCACAGGTTTTCAGAGAGCCTTGGCAGTAGCAAGGGCTCATGGGAGCTCAGTCTGGGTAGGAGGAGGAGGTGTTACTAGCCATTGATTTCAGAGGCAGAGGGGAGGAGGGAGAAGGGGGAATTAGGTTTTTTTCACAGGCTTAGTGATCAAGATGCAGATAAGCCTGCCTCTGTGTAATGTTTACAAACAACATGGCTGCTGTCATTGTATCACAGGAAGAAATAATCATTTTCTATTAAAGCTGTTTGCAGCTATATTTGCTGTGTAATCTAAACTTTAGATAAGATATATAGACAAGTTACTTGTTATAGTTAGTTTTTCATCTCGGATCCGCTTTAAAATAAACACATGCTGGACCTGCAAATGAATATAACATATTTACCTCACCATCAGTTCCTCTCAGAAGCTCACCATTTTCTTCTTACAACGATTCCTTCCAGTTCTGACAAGATTTTGTCAGAACTAAAATATATCAGTTGCTGTCAGTTATGACTGAAAGGACAAATTATGTGCAAGGTAATGCCAATGTTTCCTGGCTCAAGTGAGCGATATTACAGTTTAACAGTGCGCTAACCCAGAGGCTGTTACAGGGTCATTGCCATTTTTAAAATGGAGGTTGGAGAATTCTATCGATCACAGTGAGCAAATAGGACACAGGAGAGGAGAAAAAGATTAATGAGTAGACTATGCAGGAGGTAAGTATTATGTGTGTATGTTTATTTTGACTTTTATTTTTCAGTTCCGGTTTGCTTTAAAAGTGGTAGTAAACAGGATGATAAATTATCATTTTCAGTTCTGTGCTGTAACTCCGAGCAGCTCTAGGGTGGTTCTGCATTAAGCATGGCTATTGCCTGAGGAAAGAAGCTGCTTCTGTGCCTGAAAGTTTTTTGTTGCGACTAACTGGTATCTCACTACTGAAGGCATAAGCTGGATAATGACGTGAGCCTGGTGAGAGGGGTCAGAGGCAATCTTGGTCACTCTATTTCTGCACCTGCTAGTGTAAAGATCGTGCAGGGAAGATAAGCTACACTCAATTATTCTTTCTGCTGATCGGATGATGCTGTTGTGCTTTCTGATATTGGCAACAGTATTGTTATCCCATTTTAAGTTGTTGGAGATGATGGACCCAAGAAATATGAATGACTCATTGGGTCACTGTAGATCCATTTATGATTAGGGTTTGGTCCTGGAGGGGGGGATGGGGGGTAGTTTGTCTAAAGTCTTGTATCATCTCCTGGTCTTAAGAGCATGAAGTTGCAAGTTGTTGCTGCTGCACCAGGAAGAAAGGTGTCCCACGACATGCCTGTATGCAGAGTCTTATCCATTTTGTATGAGACCAACTACTGTTGTGTAATCTGCAAACTTCAGGACCTTTACAGATGGATCTGTGGTGAGGCAGTCATTGGTTTACAGTAAATAAAGCAGTCAGGAGAGCACAGAGCCCTAGGGTGCTCTAGTGGTGTCTGTCAAAGACCCTGAGGTATGTCTCCCTAGTCTAACCTGTCTCCCTAGTCTAACCTGCTGTCTCCTGTTGGTCAAGAAATTGGTTATCAATTTGCAGATGGGTTCAGGTATGCTTAGTTGGGAGAGCTTGCTGTGGAACATTACAAATGGTATTATGGAGCTGAATGCAGAGCTGAAATCCACAAAAAAAATTCTAGCATAGGTTCCTGGGGAGTCCAGATGCTGTAGTGTCTGTATTATGTACTACATGTTAGTTTCTTACTTTGTCCAGCGCCATGGAATATGTTGGTGCTTTAAAAATCAGCAATAATAATAAATACAGACACATGTTTACAGTATTGCCTGCATACCTATTAGAAGTATATGGAAATTGCAGAGTCCAGCAGGTGCTTTCGTAACCAAAGATGTAAGGGTGACTGTCTATAATCATTTAGACATGTAAGATTTTTTTTATGGAACTGGGGCAATGGTAAAGAGTTTAGGACAGACAGGGACTATTGAGAGTTCCAGAGACATTTTAAAATACTGGTAAAAACTGTTAATGGCTAGTCAGCACAAAGTTTCAAGCATTTCACAAGCACACCATCAGAGCCAGCTGACTTAAAGGGACACTATGGTGAAACATTTTAAAATTTAAAATATGTGCAAACATATATAAATAAGAAGTATTTTTTTCTCCAGAGTAAAATAAGCCATACATTACTTTTCTCCTATGTTGCTGTCACTTACAGTAGGTAGTAGTGAGAAGCAACAGTGTAAGACCTGACAGGTTATGTCCCCAATCAGTCTCTATGCCCCAATCTATTGCCACGGCTCCGAGCCCGGCCCACGGTCTTTACCTATAGACAAGCCCCTACATGAACAGAACACGTTATTTGTCTCCTGACTACGGTTACCCCCAGGTCTTAACGTGCAAGGCATACAGACTGAAGTAGAGAGGACACTAACCCACCAGAACCCCACTGAGGCAAGTAACACAGTTCAATAGTTCATAAGTATCATACAGGGCTATTACCTTGATTGAGGAGGATGAGGCCCTCAGCGTTGATTGCCAGTAATGACAGATGTATCAGGAACAGGCAGTGAATGATCCAGGCAATATATGAGAGAGTTCATGCAAGGTCCATATGCATGGTTATTCAACAGGCAGTGAATGATCCAGGCAATATATCCAGGCAATATATGAGAGAGTTCATGCAAGGCCCACATGCAAGGTTATTCAAGCAACAGGCAAGGATTAGCTTAGTTATAGCTAGAGTGTCCAGTAACAAGCAATGGTCGGTCCAGGTAGCATGCAAGAGTATAGAGTTAACAGGCAGAGGTTGGTTCAGGCAGCAGACAAGAGTGTCCAGTAAACGAGCAGAGGTCAGTCCAGGCGGCAGGCAAGCGTATCCAGTTAACATGCAGAAGTCGGTCCAGGTGGCAGGCAAGAGTATCCAATAACAGACAGACAGGCCCGTCATCAGAGGGGGGACATCCGTGATTCCCGTCACAGGCCCGGGCCCCGCCCGGCCGCCACTCAACCCCTCTGGCCGCTGCTCCCTCCCTCCATCCCTCTAGCCGCCGCCGCCGCCTCCGCCGCGTCAGACCCCGATCAGGCGGCGACAATAGTGCGGGCGCTAGGACCCAGCGCCCGCACTGATTTGCGGAAGTGACATCACTTTCGCATATAGAGCGGGTGCATCCGGCGCCCGCTCTTACTGGTCGGGTCGCCGCTGATCTTGAGGTCTGACACTGGGCTGCTGGCAAGGTAGGGGAAGCAGCGGCGGCGGCTGGGGGGGGGGGCGCTCCCTGTCACTCACTCACTCACTAGCTAAAGGGCCTCCCTGTCACTCACTCACTACCTAAAGGGCCTCACTGTCACTCACTCCCTAAAGGGGTTCCCTGTCAATCACTCACTACCTAAAGGGCCTCACTGTCACTCACTCACTACCTAAAGGGCCTCCCTGTCACTCACTTCCTAAAGGGCCTCCTTGTCACTCACTCACTACCTAAAGGGCCTCACTGTCACTCACTCACTAGCTAAAGGGCCTCCCTGTCACTCACTCACTAGCTATCGGGGCTCCCTGTCACTCACTCACTGCCTAAAGGGCCTCCCTGTCACTCACTCACTACCGAAAGGGCCTCACTGTCACTCACTCACTACCTAAAGGGCCTCACTGTCACTCACTCACTACCTAAAGGGCCTCACTGTCACTCACTCACTCCCTAAAGGGGCTCCCTGGCACTCACTCACTACCTAAAGGGCCTCACTGTCACTCACTCACTCACTCCCTAAAGGGGCTCCCTGGCACTCACTCACTACCTAAAGGGCCTCACTGTCACTCACTCACTCCCTAAAGGGCCTCACTGTCACTCACTCACTACCTAAAGGGCCTCACTGTCACTCACTCACTACCTAAAGGGCCTCCCTGTCACTCACTCACTAGCTAAAGGGGCTCCCTGTCACTCACTCACTGCCTAAAGGGCCTCCCTGTCACTCACTCACTACCTAAAGGGCCTCACTGTCACTCACTCACTCACTCCCTCCCTAAAGGGGCTCCCTGGCACTCACTCACTGCCTAAAGGGGCTCCCTGGCACTCACTCACTACCTAAAGGGGCTCCCTGGCACTCACTCACTCCCTAAAGGGCCTCACTGTCACTCACTCACTCCCTAAAGGGCCTCACTGGCACTCACTCACTGCCTAAAGGGGCTCCCTGGCACTCACTCACTGCCTAAAGGGGCTCCCTGGCACTCACTCACTGCCTAAAGGGGCTCCCTGGCACTCACTCACTGCCTAAAGGGGCTCCCTGGCACTCACTCACTAGCTAAACGGGCTCCCTGTCACTCACTCACTGCCTAAAGGGGCTCTCTGGCACTTACACACTAGCTAAAGGGGCTCCCTTTCACTCACTCACTACCTAAAGGGGCTCCATGGCACTCATTCCCTAGCTAAACGGGCTCCCTGTCACTCACTCACTGCTTAAAGGGCCTCCCTGTCACTCACTCACTACCTAAAGGGCCTCACTGTCACTCACTCACTCACTCCCTAAAGGGGCTCCCTGGCACTCACTGCCTAAAGGGGCTCCCTGGCACTCACTCACTGCCTAAAGGGGCTCCCTGGCACTCACTCACTAGCTAAACGGGCTCCCTGTCACTCACTCACTGCCTAAAGGGGCTCTCTGGCACTCACTCGCTAAAGGGGCTCCCTGTCACTCACTCACTACCTAAAGGGGCTCCCTGTCACTCACTCACTACCTAAAGGGGCTCCCTGGCACTCACTCACTAGCTAAACTGGCTCCCTGTCACTCACTCTCTGCCTAAAGGGGCTCTCTGGCACTCACTCACTAGCTAAAGGGGATCCCTGTCACTCACTCACTACCTAAAGGGGCTCCCTGTCACTCACTCACTACCTAAAGGGGCTCCCTGTCACTCACTCCCTAAAGGGGCTCCCTGGCACTCACTCACTAGCTAAAGGGGCTCCCGGTCACTCACTCACTACCTAAAGGGGCTCCCTGTCACTCACTCACTACCTAAAGGGGCTCCCTGTCACTCACTCACTACCTAAAGGGGCTCCCTGTCACTCACTCACTACCTAAAGGGGCTCCCTTTCACTCACTCACTACCTAAAAGGGCTCCCTGTCACTCACTGCCTAAAGGGCTCCATGTCACTCACTACCTAACCTGGGGGTCCCTGTCAGAATCCAGGTGAGAGGTGTCTACCATAATAAGGGGGCATTCTGCCTATTTATGTGAAATGCTGTCTATTTATGTGCCTCATGACTGCTGAATTTGTCTTGTTGGGGGCCTAATGATTGAATTTTTACTTGTTGGGGGCCTCATGATTTGTTGGGAGCCTCAAGATTGCTGAATTTGTCTTGTTGGGGGCCTCATGATTTGTTGGGGGCCTCATGATTTGTTGGGGCCTCATGATTGCTGAATTTGTCTTGTTGGGGGTCTCACGATTGCTGAATTTGTCTTGTTGGGGGCCTCATGATTGCTGAATTTGTCTTGTTGGGGGCCTCATGATTGCTGAATTTGTCTTGTTGGGGGCCTCATGGTTTGTTGGAGGCCTCATGATTGCTGAATTTGTCTTGTTGGGGGTCACATGATTGCTAACTGCGAGACTATGGGAAAAGCTGAATCATTACCATATGAGACAATAGCATTAAACCTACTTTTTTAGCTTTTTTAAACAGAAAATAAAACTGGGAGGTTCTAAAAAAATGATGGAGCACTTCCTCCTTCTGGCTTGAAGGAGGAAGTGCTCGATATCGAGGCTTGCAACGCGTCCATTCGGACACTTGCACCTCGTTGAAACGCTGGGCGGAGAGCGGCGTTCTGGGTAATTAACCCCGCTGCATCTAGCCGCTCAGCTGTGGCAATTAGAGCTAACTTGAATCACGAGTATCCACCGTGGTTATTTGTGATTAATTTGTGGACAGCAAGCCTCCAACTAGCTCTGCCAACATGTAATGGCTACGCACATTTCTCAGTTGGGGGGGGGGGGGAGGCCCGGACTGATGATTCGTGAGGGGCCCCAAAATTTCTGATGGCGGCCCTGCAGACAGAGGTCAGTCCAGGCAGCAGGCAGGAGTATCCAGGAATCAAAGCAAGGTTTAATAACAGCAGACAAGAATGGTCAAACTCAAGCCAAGGCCTTTATCCAGTAATTCAATAATGTGAGTGCGCACCCAGCAACTAGCCACAACTATGCTTATCACAGGCGATGACTGGGAGCACTGGGAGTATCTGAGGGATCAAAATTGGCAGCAGATTTCAACAAAGAAACATAAAGTGAGTCAACACCTCTCATGGTACTGGGCAATTTTAGTCTGTAAGTTACCTTATTGATTTTCTTCAGGATGGGGTATGGACCAATAAACTTAGGACCCAATTTAGCAGATGGTTGACTCAGAGAAAAATTGAGTGGAAACCCTTACTAAATCCACAGGAGAGAATTCTTCCTCAACAGATCAGTGCAAATCTGAAAAAAAAAATTTGGTTACTGACAGCAGTCTTAATATTCTCCTGTACCTGTTTCCATACCTGATTACAACGTGAATTCCATTCTTCCAAGTCAGGAAGATTTGATGTACCTGACACAGAATTAAATTTGGGCATTAACCCAGTGACACCTTGGAATAGTGACATTTTAGTTGAACTGTTAACCTAATTATTAATGGCAAACTCAGCAAAAGGCAAAAATTTAGCCCAATCCTCTTGACAACTAGCAACAAAACATCTCAGATCAGATATTGTTCAAGTAATTGATTAATTCTTTCAGTTTAACCATTGGTCTCTGGATGGAAACCTGAAGAGAAGAAACAGAAATTCCCAAACTATTACAGAAAGCTCACCAGAATTGGGACACAAACTGTAATTCTCTATTAGAAATCACATTTTCAGGAATACCATGTAATTTGAAAATATTTTCAACAAAAACATTAGCTAGTTCTTTAGCTGAAGAAAGTTTGGGCAGAGACAAATTGAGACATTTTGCTAAATCTATCCACAACTACCCAAATAACTGTTTTACCTTGAGAACTTGGTAAATCCACAATGAAATCCATGGAGATGTGAGTCCATGGTTTCTCAGGAATGGGTAGTGGAAGTAAATTACCCTGAGGAGCAGTGCGCAGTGATTTTCTTAGAGCACAGACAGAACAAGATTTAACAAATGCCACAACATCTTTATTCAAGGAAGGCCACCAAACATGTCTTTTTATTAATTCAATTGCTTTCTTTTCCCTGGAATGACCCACTGACTTAACCTCCTTGCCGGTTATCCTGAGCTCAGCTCGGGGTAACCTGCGCAGGAGGATATCTCAGGCCCCGCTGGGCCGATTTGCATAATTTTTTTTTTGTTACAAGCAGCTAGCACTTTGCTAGCTGCTTGTAACTTCCGATCGCCGCCGCTCGCCGCCGATCCGCCGCAATCCGCCGCGCCGAGTCGCTCCCCCCCGCCTCAGAGCCCTGTGCTGCCTGGCCAATCAGTGCCAGGCAGCGTTAAGGGGCGGATCGGGATTCCCTATGACGTCCCGACGTCCATGACGTCGGTGACGTCATCCCGCCCCGTCGCCATGGCGACCGGGGAAGCCCTGCAGGAAATCCCGTTCTCAACGGGATTCCCTGCATACTCTGATCGCCGAAGGCGATCGGAGTGGGTGGGGGGATGCCGCCGCTTAGCGGCTATCATGTAGCGAGCCCTTGGCTCGCTACATGATTTAAAAAAAAAAAATTAAAAAATGTGCGGCGCTGCCTCCTTGCCGGATTTTTTAGACCGGCAAGGAGGTTAACTTTATGAAATTGTTTTAATACTTGGAGTCTCAGATTAATAGGAACAAAAAGCTTTTCAAGTGGCTTTCCTTGAGGTGCCTGTTCTTGTGTTTCAGACAACTGAGAGCATAGATCAGGCGATAACTCACAAGCAGCAATGATACATCTGTTAGGAATCAATGGACCCAGATCATTACCAGACCTCCTTTTCAAAAAAACGAGATAAGGCATCTGCCTTAACATTTTTTGAACCAGGTTTATACGTAGTGACAAAATTAAATCTAGAGAAGAACAGAGCCCAAAGAGCTTGTCTGGAATTCAAACGTTTATCATTTTCAATATAGTCAAGGTTCTTATGGTCTGTGTAAACCGTTACTGGATTTTCAGCCCCATCCAACCAGTGTCTCCATTCCTCCAGAGCAAGTTTAACCCCTAGAAGTTCTCTATTCCCAATATCATAATTTCTCTTTCCTTGGGAAAACTTATTAGAGAAAAATGCACATGGGTGTAACTTCTCTGGATTACCAGAATACTGAGACAATACTGCTCCTACACTAATCTCGGATGAATCTACCTCCACAAAGAATGTCAGGATGAACCATTACAGGAGCTGAACAGAAGGCCTCCTTCAGCTCCTGAAAGGCTAAAGTAGCAGATGAGTCCCACTGGGCAGGATCTGCTCCTTTTTTTGGTAAGGTCAGTAAGGGTTGCTACCTTGGATGAAAAGTTTTTAAATAACTTTCTGTAAAAATTAGCAAACCCTAAGAAATGTTGCAGGGCTTTCAAATTGTTTGGCTGAGGCCAATCTATGACAGCCATAACCTTTTTATCATCCATGGTTAGAACAGTATCAGAAATTACATAACCAGGAAAGTCAACCTGATTGGTTTCAAAAACACATTTCTCAAGTTTGGCATACAAATGATTTTCTTTGAGTTTAGACAGTACCTTCCTCATGTGATCACGATGTTCAATCAAAAAAGAGGAGTAAATTAATATGTCATCTAGATAAACAACCATAAATATTCCCAAGAATTCACAAAAAATGTAATTAACAAAATCTTGAAATACTGCTCAAGCATTACATAACCCAAAATGGCATGACCAGATACTCATAATGACCATCTTTAGTGTTAAAAGCGGTTTTTCACTCATCTCCTTCTGTGATATGGATGAGATTGTACGCACCTCTTAAATCCACTAAATTGGCTACCACTACTTGAGAGAATAGATCATCAATTAATGGCAAAGGATAACAATTTTTTACCATGACCTTATTCAATCCTCTATAATCAATGCAGGGTCTCAGTCCGCCATCTTTTTTCTCTACAAAAAAGAACCATAGTTTTTTTGTACATTCTCTTGAGTATACTCCCTCATGGCCTTGTCTTCAGGACTGGTCAAATTATAAAGACGGTCACGAGGGGGCATAGTTCCAGAATGAAGTTCAATGGCACAATCATAACACCTATGTGGTGGAAGTTTATCAGCTGCCTGTGGAGAAAAAGCATCAGCAAAATCCTGATAAACAGTGTGTAATTTCTCAAGCTCAATACTGGTCTGAGCAAGAGTAATTTTTTCGAGACAAGAATCTTCACAGTGTTTAGACCATTTTATCAATTGACCTGACTGCCAATCAAACACAGGATTGTGTTGTTTGAGCCAGGGCATACCCAACACTACATCATAGGAAGGCATATCAAGACAATAAAATTTCATTTTTTCAACATGTCTAGCTCCCACCAATACTGTAACTTCTGAGGTTTATGACAGAGATTTACCCTTTTGTAAAACAGAATCATCAATAGCAGTAATACAAATAGCTTCAGATTCTGCAACAGTAGGAATATGCAATTTGCAAAGCTAGCGATTTATTCATGAAATTACCTACTGCTCCACAATCAACAAAAGCAAGACAATTGTGGACTGTTTCAACAACCTTAACCTCCTGGGCGTTTCAATTCTCCCTTAATTTCTGTCCAAAAAAGTCTATGGAATTTTCCAATGAATTTTTTTTTTAATATTTCAGGCCTGTAACTTACCAAATCATTAGCAAACAAGGTTCTAGTGCTTATCCTAAGCATAATAAAATAATAAAACATGAAAATCATGGCAAAAAAAAACATTTAATAGTAACAATACGTAAACAAAACATCTTAATTCAGATCAAGCAGCAGTTGCAGCACAAAAAGTATTGAAACATCAATACACTTCCTGAGTATGAAATATTTTAAAGCAAGGGACAGCACAAAGTCCTACATCACATTTAGGGCAGTAAAAGCGCGTCTCCTTGCGCACCTTTTTTCCATTCGGCCCCCTCTTAGAGCAGCACACCACGCACATGCGGGTAGGTGTTGCTTTGCGCTCAGTGGGTGGCACATGCTCTACAAAATGACGTCCTGTTAGTCGCACTGGATTTACGACATAGGAGGCACGACGTCCTGGTCTATTCACCTCAGATTGTGGTTGCTGATGTTGTAAGCATATTTCCTCACAAACCTTCAAAATGTAGTCAAAGTGAGGAAGAGGCCTGTCATTTTGTTTCTTGTAGAGGACATAAGAATTCCAAAGACACTGCTCCACCAGATGTCTAAAGATTTTTTTGTAATATTTGCGCTGCTGTTTGCGCACAACGGGGTAGAATGTTATGCACTGGTCAGCACGGTCCACCCCACCCATTGTCTGATTATAATCCAGAATGACCTGGGGTTTCTGGATTGTCTTCCCAGCACGATTCTTGGCTGCAGCAGTGTCAGTGTTATGGACTGTTGACAAAACGGAAACATCTTTTTTGTCCTTCCAGCGGAGGGCCATCAGTTTACCCTTCTGCCATGCTGTGATTTCCCCTGGCTTCAGCTTCTGAGCTGAAAAGGCTGATGGCAGATTGCGATGGTTAGGCCGGACAGTGCCATATGAATCAGTCTTGTGTCTGATGAGGTGTTCATATAGTTCAGGGGAGGTGTAGTAATTATCTGTGGTCAGGCAATATCCCTGACCAAGAAGCGGTGAAATGAGGGAGAGGACAGAGGCAGATGCAAGGCCAAACTGGCTGTAGCTGGGGTCAAATTGTGTGCCTTTACCAGTGTATATAATGGCATTCCAAATATATCCGGAATTAGATTCGCACAATACAAACGATTTTATCCCAAATCTGGCACGCTTGGAAGAGATATACTGTTTCCAGGCAAGTCTCCCCTTATACGCCATTAGGCTTTCATCTACGCTAACGTCTCTTTCTGGAACATACACGGACTGAAATTTGCGTATGACCATTTGAAATAGGTCGTAGATCTTCCACAGTTTGGGGGCAGGATGGGTGGCCTCATCAAAGGTCTCATTATTCATGAAATGCAGGTTTTTCATGATGAGGCTAAATCTGTTTTCTGACATGACAGTCGCAAAAAAAGGTGTAGCAATCAGTCGGTTGGTGCTCCAATATGATGTCTGGCGGGGTTTCCCCACAACCCCTTGGAGGATGAGGATGGCCAGGAATAGCCATATATCATCCTGGGTGACTGGTTCCCACCTTTTTCCCCTAGCAAACCTCCTGAATGGACCAGGCTGCTGTTCCGCATAGCGGTTGGTCTCCTCCACTATAATTTGGATTATGGCCTCGTCCAAAAAAAGTTTCAAATAGGCCAGGGGGCTAGGATCACAGGGAACTTTTTGGCCGGGTTCGCCTGTAAATGGGAATCGCGGGGGGGCAGGATTATTCTGGGTAGGGTCTTTAGCGATCCATGTGCGGATGCTCTCAACCTCTTCGGTGAAGTCATCGCTGTCAGACTCTGAGTCAGATGATGACATGTTCGCCACATAGCTGTCACTTGAGTCTGAGAATAACAGCTGCTCATCCTTGCTGTCATCAAACTCCTGCATCAGGGTTCGCGGGGAGAGGCGTCTACGGGAGCTGGAAGCCATTACAGGGCAGGCGGCAGAAAAAACGTAGTCGTTATTCGGAGCAAGGGTCAATCCAGGTGGCAATCAAAGCGTCGTCGTTATCCAAAAGCAAGGGTCAAATCCAGGCAGCAATCAAAGCGTTGTCGTTATCAAAAAGCAAGGGTCAAATCCAGGCGGCAGTCGATAGAATAGTCGATAGTCCAAGCAAGGGTCAAAACCAGAAAAATCAGCAGAAATATCAGTGCAAGTGTCACCAGCAAAATCCAAACAGCAAATGGTGTTTTTTTTTTCCTATGTGTCATTTTATTTACACTGTTTCAAACTTGTTATTTTTTACTGAGTATTGGATTGGATACATGTGTATTCAATCCAATACAAATTCAAATTTACCGCCGCGCCCCCTAGCGTCGACTTCACATGCGACGTCATTGCGTGTGGCTAAAGGAGAGGAGGAAGGAGACGCGAAAGGAGGAGGGACCGGAGGGACCGGAGGGGACCAGAGGACGGGATCGGTGGCCCAGAGGACAGGATCGGTGGCCCAGAGGACGTGATCGGAAGGCCCAGAGGAGAGGATCGGAGGGCACAAGAGGGTGGAGGGACGCGGAAAGAGATGCGGAAAGAGATGCGAACCGGAGGGGACCAGAGGACGGGATCGGAGGGCGGGATCTGAAGGCTCGTCCTGACCAGAAGGCATCAGAGACACTGGGGACCGTCCGGAGAAAGGGGACTGTGCACCCTGTACCAGGGCAACCCATGGTAAAGTGCTGGGAAACTTTTTTTTTTTACCCCGACACTGTATCGGGATTATCTAAATGGGCATCTTTTTTCACCCCGATACAGTGTCGGGATTATCTGCCAGAGGGTTAATGGAGACTGGAAACATGATAATTCAGATTTAAGAGGAAAAACCTACCCGCTTAGATGAGTTTCCTCGAACTCATCTAAGCGCAGACGTTTTCCGGCTTCTTTTTCTTATTTGGACAAGCAAGCGCAAAGTGTCCTGTACCCCCACAATAGAAACACAACCCCTGATTTCTTCTTTTACATTTTTCAGCTACTGATAACTTAGAGACACCTAAATGCATAGGTTCAGGATTGTCAACTGTAGAAACTGGAGGAACAGATGGAGTTGGTGGAACTGAAGAGGACCAGACTGGTTACAATGAAGATGATTTCTCTTGACGTCTTTTCCTCAGATGTCGATCAATCTAAATGGCAAGATGGACTAACTCTTTCAGGGTATCAGGTACCCCCACTCTGGCTAACTCATCTTTTAATTGTTCAGATAGGCCAAGTCTGAATTGATGTTTTAAAGCAGTAACGTTCCACAAAGTATCTCCGGCCCATTGTCTAAATTCAATAGCATACTCTTCAGCAGGCCTTTTCCCTTGAGGTAGGTTTTGGAGTGCATTTTCTGCATAAGCCCTTTTACCCTTATCTTCATACAGATCAGACAAGGCTTCAAAGAAGGTGGTAGCATTGACAAGGGCAGGGTGTTGTTGATCTAATAAACGTAGAGCCCAAGTTGAGGTTCACCTTGTAACAAGGATATAATTGCTACAACTCGAATACTTTCATTAGCAAATGTCTGGGGCAACAAAGAAAAGTAAATAACAAGCACTTCGAGACAATTTGAATTAAGCTTTGTCTCCAGAGAATCTTCCTGGCAACGGAAGTTTAGGCTCAGGAACAGAGTTACTATGAACATGAGTAGAAGCTGCAGTAGTCTCTTCAACTTGAATACTATTTGCATCAACAAGAGCAGGAACAGGATTAGTGAGTTGTTGATGAATCTGGGTATATTTTTTCTGGACTTCTTCCACAGATTCCACGTAATTGAGCAACTAGTTCACACAGGATTTCCATTTGTGAACGCCCCCCGTTAGCGTCCATCTTGCAGGATTTTGGGGATGTAGGCCTGTGATACTGTAAGGCCTAACAGGTTAGTCCCCAATCAATCTCTATGCCCCAATCTATTGTGGCCTGCGTTCCAGCAGCAGCGTCATCAGCAGGGAACAAGCGCAGAGACCGGGAAACAACGAATTCTGCCCGGGTCTCGGTGGAAACACTCTAAATGACAGGCAAGTTCCTTATAGACAGGTTTTGAACTAGTCTATCTCTTCATGGGGATTCTCAGGGATTTGTTTATTTTCAAAATCAGTTAGTGAATGGCAATTGCTCTGTCCAACTGCCAAAAAAATGTGTAGCGAGCAGGGAAGCTGGCCCACAGCATTGTTTAAATCCTTTTTAGGGAATATCTTTATAAAGAATAGAAGCCTTGCTGAGAATCCCCCATGAAGAGATAGACTAGTCCAAAACCTGTCGCTTTTGTCAGATGACAGCAACATAGGAGAAAAGTAATGTATGGCTCATTTTACTCAGAAAAAAAACATGCTTCTTATTTGAATATGTTTGCACATATTTTACATTTTAGAGTTTTTTACTATAGTGCCCCTATAATGTTTTGACTTTTAAAAAGTTTGCTTACCCCTAGTATGCATATTGATAGAGGGTACTGAGGCATGGCAGGGAGTGGAGACATTGACTGTCTGGTGTTCTCAGATCTAGGAAATGTCTGCCTTTTGGTAGAGATGCAAATCTTGTGAGGGGGCTGCATGTGGGAGGCTTTTGTTGTCAAATCTGCAATAGAATATATCCAGCTCATGCAGCTTATGCATGAATGAGACCCCGGTTTCCATTTACGAAGTACCATTGGCTCCATAAGTCATGAGGGTTTTTTGTATACTTTCACCTGTGGTCACTGGTCACCAAAAAGGTCAAATGAGCTGTATGCACTCTATCATGCACTGTATCACCATCTCTCCTCCTCTCCCCATAGCAATAGTAGGGGTCACTTGGCTGTGGCCAAGGGATGCATCTGTATGAACTCATGGCCACAACTGTTGCCCTAGGGATCAAATAAATATTGTTTTCAACATTAGAATATTAAACTTCTTGAAATAAGTTATTGTTTTGAAACTTGCAATGTTATAGTTTTTGTAATAGTATTTCATTTGTATGTACAAATTTTAAGTTATCAAATATTTTATCGCTTGTATGAACAAATTTTACATTTGTAAGGGTACTTGTGCAGGGGGGAATGGTTAGGATTAGGCATCAGGAAGGCTGTTTGTGTGGGGGTGGGTGGGGTTGTTAGGGTTAGGCACCACCGGGGGAGGGTCTTAGAGTTAGGCACCACCGGGGGGGGGGGGGTGTCTTCAGCCTACACTCAGTTTAAAACACTATTTATCATTTAGAAAGATTTCGGCTTCACCCCATGCCCATTTTCCTTGCGCCTCTATTTCATACACGCTTATAGGTAGTGTTCACCAACCTCCTTTACTAAGCTACTTGTGCTGTTACTTTTAGTGTATCAGGTCTGGTTTACTTTTACCTTTACCTTTATTAGGGCTTTCAGTTCATCTGCCATTTAAACCCGCCATTCGACTATAGAGAAGAAGCAGATTGGAGCCCAGCAAAAGCATGGTTTACAAAAAACTAATCATGCTTCAACAGGGTAAATTCACATTGGTTCATGGTGGATCCATGAGAATCATACCTCTTGCTAGGAAGAACTCCAGTTGATTTGTTTTTACAATCCAATAGGGATCCCCATGCTTCTTCCAGGCTCCGATCGACACTTATGAGGAAAATAGGCAGCAAAAAGTTTTGAACTGGCCCTGGCTACTTATGACATGCAGCAAATGTTACCCACATGTTAAATACTGCCAGCATTACAGCATATATGAAATGCAGCTAATGCTACCCTCCATATGCAGGAAACATTTCCCCACATATCAAATTCAGCATTTTTTGTCTGCCACCAGAAAACTGATCCCCATGCAGCAAGTACCCTCAGTAGGGCAGCCACTGCCTCCTAAGTCATTGGTATTTTGTGGGGCTAAGTGCAATATGTGCCCACTCCCCCAAATGCATCTACTGTCTCCCCCATTATTTCACTATGCCCTCTCTGCTACAGCTTGCATCCCCCTCCCCTCTCCCCCTGGGGACCTCTACAAACTGACAGCTGTGATAACCTGGCAGAGTAGCGGATTACTGGTCAAGTAGCTTCCTAATCAGCTGTGTTTGGAGTGGTGTCAAAAGCAGCAAGGCTCCCATTCATCAGACAGGAAGTACCCACAATGGTGCAGCCATTGCCCCAAGCCTTTGGAACTCAGTGGGACTAAATGCAGCGTGTGCCCCACCTTGTAATGCATCTACTGCTCCCCAATATCTTCTTATGTACCCTTTGCTGCCGTCTGTGCCCTCCCCCCTACACACACACACACACACACACACACACACACACACACACACACACACACACACACACATATTGACAGCTGTGACAATCTAGCAGATTAGTAGATTACTGCTCTACCTCTGTTCAGTGTGGTATTATCAGGTGCAGCAAGCCAGGGTCCCCTCACTCAGAACTGGAACAGTGTGCTTTCCTAGAGTGCGTTAGGCATAGTACGCTGTCTTTTGCACTGCCAGTCTAAAGGGTTCAGATTGGGAAGTGGATTTTGAGTAGTCCACCACAGCATGGCAACAGCTGCAGCCAAGGAAGCTTTTCAGCCTATAGTTTTCCACAAGATGGAGCATGACTGGAGGCAGGAGCTCAGCCAATGCCCTGTATTCTGGCCATACAGGATAGCGGCACATCCATTAGTGGTTTGGGCTTGTGGTTGGGCTGAAAACTGAGCAGCCACAGTGCTACAATTTTTTTAACAATAGTTTGTGTATGCAGGTTTCAAGGTAACTAAACTCACCACCACGCTGGCCTTACCCCGTCCCAGTCTACCCGTGAGCAAATATTGCAGAGTGTTTTGGTTAAGCAGAAGACAGTAGGATGTGGGAATGTGTGAAGTGAGCAACGATAATAAATGTGGCCCATTGTTTTTATGAAGAAATAATGGATGATCTGTTGGTGATTAATATTTCCTCACGGGAACTTACAGAGGTGAGTAGAGGTCTGTCTTTTTGTCCAACATTTACACCCAATTTGTTTGAATTGGACATGGAACTCACCAGATTTTACAGTAACATTAAATTGAAGAATTACTTTGCTGGCATCCCTTACGTCGGAGAACCAAGGGACTCCTCTTCGAAGGGTACTTTGTCTATTAAAGACTTTGGCCTTAGGAATCAAAGTAACTTTACATCACCCTAAAACACGGTAATTGATGGTTTCATTTCCTAGGTAAAGGATGACATCAAGGTCCTGGAGAACAACTTAACATAGAACAAAGCCCATGGTTACAGTGATAACTTAACTAAGAATGAGAGACATGCCTTCAAAACCCTAATGTTCTTTGAGAAGATCATTATCAAACCGGCGGACAAAGGGGGAGTGTTAGTGGTAATGGCTCGAGAACATTATGTTAGATCAGCTAAGTTACTTTTGGAAGATCAATCTACCTACAAAAGATTGAGAGGAGACCCATTGCCTAATATTACACAGGAGATAGGTGGAGTCATAAAAGACGCACTGGATATGGGAATAATTGATGATATTGTAGCTAGATATATAATTAAAAATCATCCCACAACTCCAGTATTCTATACGGTTCCAAAGATACATACAATTTGCAGAATCCCCTCGGTAGACTCATTGTCTCTCTTATGACAAAGGTGCACAATGTTAAAGCCAGAAGTAGTGGTCATGACAAGTCCAACAGCCTTATTCACCAGAGAGACAGCAACCCGGTTTATCACCTCTCCATTTATAACTGCCCCATGCCCATAGTGAGAGCACTTTGTTATACTGCATTATCCAGCACACTATGTTTTGTTAGAGCCTGGGTGGGCACAATAATGCGTTGTGTTGCTGATTTCAGCAACTCATGTATGTGTGTGATATGCAAAGACATCAGATAGTGTATAGACAGCAGTGTCTAATGTGCACACACACTGTGTTGTGCAGCTGTGTGTTGTCACAACCCAATGCTGTACGCATTATAAGCACAACACAGAACCGTCCCATTAAATATAATAAATGGGACTGACTGGGCTGCTATGCAGATGCTAGGCGTTTTTTTTTATAATGCTTGGCCACCTTCGTCTGCAACACAGCATATCAGTGTGCCCAGGCCCTAAGTGTTCTGCTCAGCATTATGCTATTGCAATTACAGAAATTGTTCTCTTAAACATGCATTCACACACATCTGTTAACCCTTATTTTTCTTTATAGTGAAATGAAACAGTAGAGAAATGACTAGCTATAAAAGGATGACCAGTCTATCGTCAGTGCTGCACCATGTTTGTAAACAGTATCATGTAGTTTCGTTTCTTGACTGACCAGGGCTACTGGTCATTTAGTGCTGTCCAGAGCTACACCATGGTCTGGGCAGTGTTTATTTGCCAACCCAAGCCCGAGCTGAGCTCGGGCTATGCCGCGCAGGAGGATATCTCTGCCCCTGGTGGGGCGATTTGCTCCATTTAAAGTGCTGTGCGCACAGCTAGCACTTTGCTAGCCGCGCACAGCTTGATTGCTGCCGCTCTGCGGCGATCGCCCGCACGCAGCGGCTGAAGAGGGCCCCCGCCAGAGCCCTGTGCTGCCCGGACCAATGAGTTCCAGGCAGCGCTATGGGCTGGATCGGAGGCGTCTGACGTCAGGACGTCAGCTGACATCCATGATGTCATTCCGATCGTCGCCATGGCGACAGGAGAAGCCAAACAGGGGAACACGTTATATACGCGTTCCCCTGTTTGCTAGTGATGCCGGCGACGATCGCACTAGAGGGACACATGCGCCCTCTAGTGGTGTTTCATGTAGCTACCACTCTGGTAGCTTTACATGAAACAAAAAAAACAAAAAATAAAAAAAAATGGATTTCTGCCTAAGTGGCAGAAAAAATTAACCGCCAGGAGGGTTAAAAAACAAATGGAGTTCATTATAAACGCTGACACTTGCGCAGATTAGAGTACCAATAAAAACTTGCAATAAAAAACCTTGATTTTTGTCCTTCCTATTGTGCGATGCCCAAAACTGTATTCTTTACAGCTGCAGTGTCAAAGAGGTATAATCAGGGGAGAACAGTTTGTTAATGATTAGCACTATTTAAAGCACATATAGAAGTGATAATTGCTAACATAACACCCATGAAAAGCTAAAACAGTGACTGAAGGAGGGCCCCTCTGGTCTAGGCCCGGTGTGGTCACAACCTCTGCACCCCCTATTGCTATGCCACTGAATCTGATGCATCATTGCATTCCAGCAGTTCTGGAGCTGTGTAGCTTTCAGGAACATCAAAGGGATGATTTGCATATTCATCAATGATGTATTGTGCAACACCTCATATGCTCACTCCAAACCTAAATAGTCACAAATCCCTTCTGTTTTAAGAAGACAAAAGTCTGTTTTGCATAGCATTTTAGTAAAAGGTCTTTTTGGTCCTTTTTAGCCCCTTATGGTAGGTACACTGTCATGATCGCTGCTGCAGCAGGTATTGCTGGAAATAGTAGTGCTGCAGCTCAGGCAGTTCTGATCTCTTTCCATGCAAGCTGCATAGCTTTGTCTGTCTTTCCCTGCTGTCAGCTTGTGACTGATTATCATTCACCTGTGTGGGAATCTGCATGTCTGCTCCCATTAGATGACCTCAGTATAAAGATCTGCTTCCTGCAGGACTCCTCGGGTTTTCATAGCTTCAGTTTAAGCCTGTCTTGCTGTCGCTTCAGCCACCGATCGTGTTTCTTGTTCTAAAAGATACTTTGCTGGTTTTGCATCATATATTGGTTCATTGCCCATATATATGCATACCAGCACGTTTATTATTTTCCTGTATTCGTGTTACGTTGATACATCAGTGTCGCTGATGTATACGTACACGAACTGTTTATATCCTGTGTGCAGTTAGTCAGCTTTCCAGCACGTTTTGGTAGTTTGCGCGTATCGTGAGCACCCGTGCTGAGCTAGTATCCTGCTCCTGGTCCTGTTCGTGGATTGCGTTCATCTCTGCGAGGAGATAACGAATCCTTCTGAATCCTGTCATGTTACCGTTTGTGGATTGCGTTCATCTCTGCGAGGAGATAGCGAATCCTTCTGAGTCCTGTTCCCTGTATTACTCCAGTCTTAGTCAGAGTTCCTGCTTATGTCATATATCGGTTCATTGCCGATATATACATATGTTAGTCAGACGTTACAAATAGTTTCATTGATAGCTGTAATTGCAATACGCTAGGAAATCATACTTATTGTATATTTATCTGTGTTACGTTCATCTATCTTGATCCTGCTATTTCCTGACTATCCTGTCCTGTCTTGGTGAGGCACGCCATTGCTGCAAACGCATTGGCTACCTCATTCCAGTCTGTTTTATTGTGGACGCTTGCTGTCACTAAGTAGTGGCTAGTTAAGCAAGCGTTCATTCTGTCTACCTGTCCTGATCTCCTCAGTCCTGGTTTATGCGCTCAGCGCTACTTTGCGCTGAGACGTTATTACGAAAGTGTTGTTTGTGGCTGTTCGGATCTGCACCGGCTCTGTGCACCACAATCTCCTATTGGAGTCAGTCCTCCCCTCCACTATACTAGGGATAGCCTGTTTCCTTGTGCTGTTGTGTGTACCTCCTCCACGCCAGCTCATGCGTTGCATGCTGACTGTGGAGAATACACCACCAAGCCTTACATTATGAAAACCCCATTACCAATCCCCATTGTGGGGGGGATTCCCAGAAAGTATGACACTGTTAATTATGGTTCCTGTTCCTTTAAGAAATTTGAAGAACTTAACTCTGAAACAGAAAATGAGTTTTTCTCTGAATGTGCCAGGTTCCTGGCCAATCCCGATCTCCAAGCGACTCCTGTTTCAACCTGGGCACTCCAACTAAGTTATATTTTGTTTAAAGAGACACTGAAGCGGAAAAAAAATTATGATATTATGACTTGTATGTGTAGTACAGCTAAGAAATAAAACATTAAGATCAGATACATCAGTCTAATTGTTTCCAGTGCAGGAAGATTTAAGAAACTCCAGTTTTTATCTCTATACAAAAAAGCCATTAAGCTCTACGACTTTCAAAGTCGTGGAGAGGGCTGTTTTCTGACTTTTATTATCTCAACTGTTAGTTAATTTTTTACTTTTCCTCTGCTAGAGGAGAGGTCATTAGTTCACAGACTGCTCTGAAAGAATCATTTTGAAGGCTGAGTGTTGTGTAATCTGAACATATTATAGAATGATGCAATGTTAAAAAAAAACACAATATACCTGAAAATAAAAATATGAGAATATTTTCTTTGCTGCTAATCTTCTAGTAATTATTCATAGTACATAACCAATTCATTATATCATATATTTTTTTTCGCTTCAGTGTCTCTTTAAAGGGGAATTATTCCAGTGGGCATTTGATGTTCTCAATCATTCCGATTTGAAAGAGAGACCGCTGGAATTTCTAGCGTTTGTGATCCATAACTGGTTGCGCATAGATCCATTGCCTTTTCCTCTTAATGAACTCCTGGCAGCAGGCCAATCAGCTTCTCCTTCAATTGCTTGCAAAAATGTTCAGCAAGCAGAAAGTGTTACTGATAATTTTCCTGCAGCCTTGAATAAATCACCAAAAACAGCAGGGTCTAAGGCAAAACGCAAACGTTCTAAGAAACGTGTCCGATCTGCAGAGTCGTTATCCTTAGCGACTGAGACCTATAATGAGATTCTGCCATTAACAGATAATGAAATGCAATTGTCTTTCAGGGGAGTTAAATGGACTTATGAAACTACTAATGAACTTTCCTCCCTGGCTATGGAAAATAAAGATTTTTGTTTAAAAGAATTATCTGAGTATGATTATGAGGAGATATTACAGAGTATTGAACAAATCAACTTATTTGTGAAGCAAGGGAAGTTTGCATACACTACAGTTCAGCACTTGCTACAGGTATTGGAGATTCTTAGGAATAAGGAATCTGCCAATCACCTGCTAATTAACCCAATATATGTCCCTGCTACAATCATATCTGCAAACCATGATCTGCCCAGGGCCGGATTTAGGGAAAGGCCCCCAAAGCCCAGGACTAGGGCGAATTTTAACCATGGGGCGGATGACAGGTTGACTGCACCTGTCACCAGTCATTGCCTTGCTGCAGAAGATCGATAGCCGACCCTAGCCGCCCCGCTGTGCTCAGCACTGATCCTGTGTCTGTGTGCAGCTAGCAGGAGCGACTTCCGGCTGGCGGCTACAACAAGTGACGTGGTGGAGGCAGCGAGCAAATGTGCGCTTGCACTGCGCCACTATGATCTCCCTATTGCCAGGCATATCATCCCCTCTGTCAGCGCTGCCTCTACAGTCAGTGGGCAGAGCCGCGGCTGCAGAACCCACTGTCTATAAATGCAAGTCAGTGATGGCAGAGGCAGCCCAGCCAGGACAGTGCTGATGGGGAGGTCTCCTGGTGCTGCTGGGTCTGATATGAATCATTGCCCCAGGCACAGATCGAGATCCCCTGAAGCTGAAGTCAGTGATGTCAGAGGCAGCCCGGCCAGGACAGTGCTGATGAGGAGGTCTCGTGGTGCTGCTGGGTCTGATATGAATCAGAGCCCCAGGCACAGATCGAGATCCCCCTGATGCAATGTATTCCAGAAGCTCTGCTCCTGCCTGTGTGTGGTGGTGAAGAATGAAGGGGAGAAAAAGTGCTGAATTATGAGCTGCAGACAGATAATGCATGTTATCAGTAAGTACGTGGAAACTACTTACTATTCTGTTTAATTACTCTCAATGACGTTCTTTTTCAATTTTCAGTGCCCATCCCCCCTCCACCTAACAAAACAAATGTCTCTTTGTAAATTTTAAAAGGTAGCCATGCCTGGAAGCATCTTACTAGTCCCCATACTCAGATTTGCCTTGATCTGCTATGGCCCCATAATGCTGTATCCACTCCATGCTCCTACTCAGCTGTGCACAGCTGCCATGGCCAAGAGCATCCAAACTGCACATGCTTTGAACACTCCTGGATGCAGCTGCTGTACACACCCTTTTAGCTGCATGGACTCCATGCATCGCGTGTGTGAGCGCTGTCAGGGCTCGTTCACGCTAGGGGCCTTTTCCGCCTTTTTTTAAGCGCAACGCTTGTGCAATGATTCCCTATGAGAGAGTTCTGAGTGGTTCGTTTCTGATCCACTCAGCAAAGCGGTGCCTGTACGATTTTTGAGGCTTTTTGCTATAATGGAAGGTATAGGAAAAACACAAAACGCTCACAAAATCGCTTTGTGCAGCAATTGCGTTTGCGTTTTTAAGAATAAATACTATGGGCTTGATTCACAAAAGCGTGATAACTCGGTTATAACGCCTAAAAGCTTTGCACGTGCAAACCAGGGTGCTAAGTAATTTGCACCATAGTTTACATGTGCAAACTAGAGTGCAAACTACTTAGCACCCTGGTTTGCACGTGCAAAGCTTTTAGGCGTGATAACTCAGTTATCACCCTTTTGTGAATCAAGCCCATAGTATTTATTCTTTTCTGGGTCAAAGAGTTCACTTCCTAACTTGCGTCAGGGAGTGAATTACAAAACCGCTTTCAAAATGCGCTTAGAAAATCGGATTTTACAAAAACAGTGCTCAGTGGAGCGCCAGGAGGGGGAAAAAACCAGCGCATGAAAACGTTCGTGGTTTCATTTTTAGGTGTGAATGGGGTAGTTGTGAATGGGGTAGTTGCTTTTTTGTCCTGAAATGGAAAAAAATTATATTTTACTTACCTGGGGCTGCCGCTTCTTCCAGCCCCCCTTTGCCTTATAGGTCCCCTTGGTTTCCCTTTCAGTCCATTACTTTGTCCCATGTCACCCTCCAAAAGCTTGCCCACTAGACAGTTGTGGGTAACTGTGCATGTGGCCCAGGCTGTGGTGGCCAGGAACATTCTGTACATGAGTAGAAAGCCATGGGAGCACAATCGAGGAGGTCCTTGCATGGTAGCCCATGACTGGCGAGCCTTAAGAGGGGGATGGTGACACAACAGAGGGGACCAGGAGGAAACAGAGGGACCTGTAAGGATTGGGGGGAGAAGCCCCAGGTATCGGGTATTCTTTAAAATCTCACTAACTGCAGGAGGTGACAGTTTTACTTTGTTGGAAGTATGGATCAGTGTGCCGATTGGTACTGGTGTTCCGAATGCTTCTTAACAGATTTCAATTTGAAATTGTTGCGCATGGCAGCAAGAAGGGTTTAACTCACCCTTATCGCTACCTCTGTGCCCTGCCCTTTATTTTGTGTTTCAGCTCTCCAGCTTCTTTCTCCATTACCTCCTTCTGGGGGATAGAGAAAGTAGCTGGAGAGGGCACGAAAGCAGTGAAGGGTGAGTGAACAGCCATTCCCCCACCCCCGTGCGCAACAGTTTCAATTTAAGCTCTGTTCTGAGGCATTAGGAACACCAGTACCTGGGATGCTGTTGGTCAGGGGGCGGGTGGTGACAATGGGCCTTGGGCGGCAAAAAGTACAAATCCGGCCCTGGATCTGCCTGTTAAGTATGCTTGGAATCCTCCATTTGAGAAAGGAGAGATGGAAGCTCTGGTCAATGAATGGAAGAATGATTCAAGTTCATTTTGTCAATTTTACAGTGCAAAAAGTGAATTAGTATTGAATGCATGCATTAAGTCTGCCTATAACCTAATAAAAACTGGTGTGTGTGGGTATGACTTTGTGGCTCCATTGATTGATGTGTGGGAACTGATTTTGGATGATTTTTATGTGACTCCGAATTCGCAAATTTGGCGTTCTGACCCGCCTGCTTCAGCACCTTTGGCTGATTCAGCAGGTGATTCGGAGCTCTTTTTGTGTGAAATTGAAGTTCCTGCAATTCCACCCTGTACCATGGATAACTCAGTGTTACTTACCAGTAAAACAGAAGCCACTGATACATTCTTAACCTTGCCCTGCGCAAATTTCTCAGCAGAGAATCCAGAGGTCCTGCTGACTTCCGAGTCCAGCCTAGCCAGTACTCATGACTCTTCTCATGTTCAGTGAAACAGACACCAGAAAAATCTTGCCTGCCTCTGCAAACACTTCTGCAGAAATTACCTGTGTTAATAAAGTTCAACTCCTGTCTGATCCAGCAGATGCCAATAGATGCACTACATCAGTTTCCGAGTCCCAGCAATCCTGTCTAGAAACCTCAGAACCCCAGCATCTGAATTTTCCAATTTTACAAATGAATGGTGATTCAGATGCGCAAACATTGTGTCTTGATCTTCCTGTTTCTACACCTCGCTCTAGTTTCGTGAATAGCTCAGAGCATCTGCTATGTGAACCTGAAATCGCAGAATTATTACCTTGTTCAGAAAATGTTCCAGTAAATTTGCCCTGTACCATGAATTGTGCAGTAGATCTCTCCAATGAAACTCAGGTCACAGAATCATTATGCTGTCCAGCAGGTGCTTCCATGGTTTTGCCCTGCAATATGGACTGTTCAGTGATCCTGTCCAGTGAAGCTGTGATCGCAGAGTCTTATGCTTCACCCAGTACTTTGGATACTTCAAACCCTCTAGCAGAGGAGTCTGAGGCACTGCTTACTTCAGTTGGTGTTGCAGTAATATTCACTTGTCTAGCAGCTGTTTTGGAATTACAGTCTGCTCTAATAAAACTTGATGAATTTCTGCCCAGCAAAGCAGAAGCCATTGAAATATTGTCCTCGTCAGCAAATGTGTTAGATACCTTGCCCTGTACACAGTCTGATTTAACCAATGTTGTTGAGTCCCTCTCCAGTGTTGTAACAGCCGAGGAACTCCAGCCCTGTCCTCTGAATGTTTCAGAAGTCTTGCCCTGTAACATGGATAATTCTGATTCTCTGGTCAAAATAATAGAAATCTCAGAATTTCAGTCCGGTCTGATGAGTGTTCCTGAAACCCAGCCCTGTATCCTGAAAGATTCTGGTTCTCTGGCCGCTGTGGCAGAGGTTCCAGAGTCCCCTTCCTGTCCAGGAAATTCCTCAGTTTTGCCTAGTCCAGTGGGGGCTGCTGCAATACTGACTTGTTCTGCAGCGCCTCATGAGCTCCAATCCAGTGTATTAGATGAGTCTCTGTCCAGTCCAGAGGTAGTTGTGGAGTCCCTATCTGGTTCAGTGCATACATCAGAAGATTTGTCCTGTCTTGTTAGTGCCCCTGAATCTGATTTGTTACTGACTTTGCTGGAATCAGCGACATCTAAGTCTGATCCTGCATTCTCGTGTAAAAGTCCAGTAGTTGCGAAGTCTAGTCATGATGATTTTTTTTTGGCCAGTCCTGGTTTTGGTCCTGTCTTGGCTGACTCTGAGGCTCACAGTTCCTTGACATGCCCAGAGGTTTCTCTTGTGCCAGTGTGCCCAGATGTTCTTTGTGTGCCAGAATGCCCAAGTGTGTCTAAGGTGTTAGCGTGCTCTGATGCTTCCTTAGTGGGAACATGTTCTGATGTTGCCAGTCTGCCTGCATGCCCAGAGATGGTTCTGGTCCCTGAAAGCCCTGATCTTGATGTTTGTCCTTGTGGCCCTGACTCAGGAATTGCCCTAGGTTCCATAGGGGTTCTTGATAGTTCTCCATGTGAGCCTAAGGGGCGTTCTGACCTATGGGGATCTCTTTGGAGCTTCAAGGTGTTCTGGGAGGTCTCTGAGAAAACTTGTCCTGGTGCCTTGGACTGGTTCAACAGTGGGTTTTGTGTTGGTAAAGACAGTCCCGGTGGGCATTGCAAAGGCTTTGGCGTTTTTGAACGGTTCCTGGAAGGCGGTGGGTATCGCTCAGGGAGTTTCGGAGGGCTTTCTTCTGGAAATCATGGTTCTGATGGGTGTCACACTGGGGCTTGTTGTACTGATGGGCATGGTTCTGTAGGTTCTGGTTCTGATGGGTCCAGTCTTGTGGGGACTGATTCTGGAATTCGGTCTTGCCGGGCTGTCCCGGTCATCATGAATTATCAGTCAGACTGTTTTGTTGGGAATTTCAGTTTTGAAAAGCGTCTGGAATCCGCTTTTAAGGGCGGGGGTACTGTCATGATCGCTGCTGCAGCAGGTATTGCTGGAAATAGTAGTGCTGCAGCTCAGGCAGTTCTGATCTCTTTCCATGCAAGCTGCATAGCTTTGTCTGTCTTTCCCTGCTGTCAGCTTGTGACTGATTATCATTCACCTGTGTGGGAATCTGCATGTCTGCTCCCATTGGATGACCTCAGTATAAAGATCTGCTTCCTGCAGGACTCCTCGGGTTTTCATAGCTTCAGTTTAAGCCTGTCTTGCTGTCGCTTCAGCCCCCGATCGTGTTTCTTGTTCTAAAAGATACTTTGCTGGTTTTGCATCATATATTGGTTCATTGCCCATATATATGCATACCAGCACGTTTATTATTTTCCTGTATTCGTGTTACGTTGATACATCAGTGTCGCTGATGTATACGTACACGAACTGTTTATATCCTGTGTGCAGTTAGTCAGCTTTCCAGCACGTTTTGGTAGTTTGCGCGTATCGTGAGCACCCGTGCTGAGCTAGTATCCTGCTCCTGGTCCTGTTCGTGGATTGCGTTCATCTCTGCGAGGAGATAATGAATCCTTCTGAATCCTGTCCTGTTACCGTTTGTGGATTGCGTTAATCTCTGCGAGGAGATAGCGAATCCTTCTGAGTCCTGTTCCCTGTATTACTCCAGTCTTAGTCAGAGTTCCTGCTTATGTCATATATCGGTTCATTGCCGATATATACATATGTTAGTCAGACGTTACAAATAGTTTCATTGATAGCTGTAATTGTAATACGCTAGGAAATCATACTTATTGTATATTTATCTGTGTTACGTTCATCTATCTTGATCCTGCTATTTCCTGACTGTCCTGTTTTGGTGAGGCACGCCATTGCTGCAAACGCATTGGCTACCTCATTCCAGTCTGTTTTATTGTGGACGCTTGCTGTCACTAAGTAGTGGCTAGTTAAGCAAGCGTTCATTCTGTCTACCTGTCCTGATCTCCTCAGTCCTGGTTTATGCGCTCAGCGCTACTTTGCGCTGAGACGTTATTACGAAAGTGTTGTTTGTGGCTGTTCGGATCTGCACCGGCTCTGTGCACCACAATCTCCTATTGGAGTCAGTCCTCCCCTCCACTATACTAGGGATAGCCTGTTTCCTTGTGCTGTTGTGTGTACCTCCTCCACGCCAGCTCATGCGTTGCATGCTGACTGTGGAGAATACACCACCAAGCCTTACATACACACAATGAGATTTTCTGGCAGATTTGCTGCCAGATTATTTCCAACATGTCCGATCTTATTTCCGATCGATTTTCAGATCGATTGTCCTTTCACTTCCATGGAAAATTTAATTGGAAAATCGATCGGAAATCAGATCGGACATATTGGAAATAATCAATCCGGCAGGAAATCTGTGTGTACTAGACATTACACACTCCTAGGAGTTCTGTATCACCATGAGCTTGCTGGGCAATCTGTAACTCTTAATACATTTGAAGAGCTATACCTGCTTTTAAATTTTTGGGAAAAAATGATGAATCCTCAGGTGTGAAATTTATAGAAACTGAAGACACTTATACCAGGTCACTTGTAGCAGTGAGTTTTACAGCATGTGAAAAACTCTACTGAGCTAACATAAGCATAATGAATTGGATATGAGTGCATTTGTGCGCATGCACACACCCGTGAGCTTGTGTGTCCTGTTAATTCCATCCTTTGTGAAAATACAACATCAGCTTTCTGAGGGAGCAGGAGGGGTATTATATCAACGACTTCAGACAGTGGAATTAGAATGCATTTTTTCCCCATTATTACTAGTATTTGCCTTGGCTCATACAATCTTACTGGAATTGCTTTGCAATAGAAGCATTCCCCCAAGAGATAAAAACATGTGATTTATTAATGTTTCGTATTTTATTTAACAGATAAGTTACTGGCCTCCCTGTTCCATTCTAGTTCAGCATGTGGCCTCTGTTTTCTTATTGTCTCTGCCGAGATTAGAATTAATGTGATTAAATATTAATTCAACCCTATAGTTGGATGAATCTGAAAACTGTGACTGCTCCAGATGGAAACGTTAAAAGTTTTGTAGCAGATGCTAGAATCTGGAAATTAAGTTTTGTTTAAAATTATTTCACACAGCGCACTGAAATGTCTTTTAGGCTTTCTCAGGTTCTTTTTCTACACAGCCATGATTCATCACAAATGATAGCAGACCATTATTTCACATGTCCATAGATAGATAACCAGAGAGAACATTCACCATGCACTAAAATGTAACAAGTTTGTGGAGTTTTCATGCAGCATATGCTTGTATGAAAAGTATAATGCAGCACTTTTTTAGTTTCTTGCCGCTGGATGGCGATTCTCCGCCCCCTCACCCCGAACCTTCTGACACCAACTCCTTGAACCAATGACAAGCGCCAGGGGTGCGGCTTGCGAGTTTCATCTAGGAAGCCGCACGGCGCTGTCATTGTAAAGGACACAAGCACGTAAGCAAGCGCTCGCTTGGCGTGAAACGGCTGTAGTGCCGTCCGTCCATCCACCCCCCTGGTCACCCGAACCCTGAGCACCCCAACACCATCATCTATCGGTCACCAGCTTGACCCAATGGGCTGTGTACGTAATGTAGCGGCCCTGCCCGTGCTTGGCAGACCAGGCATCCGTGGTCAGGTAGACCCTTGACCCAACGCTCTTCGCAATAGATGATACCACTTGACTCTCAACTGCACGGTGCAGTTTGGGTATGGCCTTTCGTGAAAAATAAGTGCTGCCTGGTATCTTCCACTGCGGTGTCCCAATGGCCACAAATTTACGGAAAGCCTCTGACTCCACCAGCTTGTATGGTAATAGCTGGAGAGCTAATAGTTCCGCCACGCCAGCTGTCAGACGCCGGGCAAGAGGGTGACTGGCAGACATTTGCTTCTTACGCTCAAATACTTCCTTTACGTACAGCTGGGTACTGCTGTGGGCAGAAGAGAAGGAACCGCTGAAGGGAAGAGGCGGTGTGGAGGAGGGTGGCTGTGAAGGTGCAAGGGAGAAAGCGGATGAAGACGATGCACCTGAAGGAGTAAGAGGAGAAGGAGGGTGGCTTGTCTTTTGAAGGGTGCTGCTTTTCCTCAGGTGTTCTTGCCATAGCTGTTTGTGCCTTTTCTCCAGGTGCCTTCGTAAGGCACTTGTCCCTATGTGAGTGTTGGCCTTTCCACGGCTCAATTTTTGCTGGCAGAGAGAACAGATGGCTTTGCTCTGATCTGAGACACACATGTTAAAAAATTTCCAAACCGCTGAGCCCCCCTTTGGTGATGGTGCTACGGTGGCATCAGCAGCTGACGTTGAAGGGCATGTTGGCTGGCTGGCCATAGCTGGCGATACATGGCGCCGGACACTGCCCCCAGCTGTTTCTGAGGACGAGCTCCCTCTGCTTCTATCACAGAGTCGTCTCCTCCTACTCCTCTCTGACTCCCCCTCTGAACTGTCCCCCTGGTCATCTCCTCTACTGGGAACATACGTGGCATCCGTATAATCGTCATCATAATCCTCCTGCCCAGCTTCGCTTTCCTCAGACACCTCCTCAACTGCACCAACTTCAGGTGGTTCATCATCCCCCTCCTCGCACGTTACGTCCATACTATCGCCACCTAACTCAGACGTATGAGGTGGTGTACATGCGCCTTCTTCTTGTTGTTGCAGTGGTGGCTGGGAATTAGTGATTTCACCACCACCAAATAACTCCTGCGAAGTGTCAAATGCAGCGGATGTGGTGCTTGTTGTAGCGCTGGTGGCTGCGGGAGACGAGGTGTTCTGTGTTAAATACTCAAGCACGTCCTCACAATTTTGGGAAGTGATGGCACGTGCCTTCTTCTGAGCACTGTATTTTGGGCCAGGTCTGCACGAAATCACAGCAACACCATCTCGCACAGACCTGCCGGTGCCTGGTGGCCTTCCTCTGGGTCTGCCTCTACCTCTTCCTCTACCTGGTTTGTCCATTTTGTCCATCTCGGGGGGATGCTAGGTATATGCAGTGAGCTGGGTTCACTCAACACAACAGGTAGTTAGATGCAGTGAGGTGGGTTCACTGAACAGTAAAGGTAGTTAGATGCAGTGAGGTGGGTTCACTGAACAGTAAAGGTAGTTAGATGCAGTGAGCTGGGTTCACTGAACACAACAGGTAGTTAGATGCAGTGAGGTGGGTTCACTCAACAGAACAGCCAGGTATATGCAGTGAGGTGGGTTCACTCAACACAACAGCTAGGTATATGCAGTGAGGTGGGTTCACTGAACACAACAGGTAGTTAGATGCATTGAGCTGGGTTCACTGAACACAACAGGTAGATAGATGCAGTGAGGTGGGTTCACTCAACAGTAAAGGTAGTTATATGCAGTGAGGTGGGTTCACTGAACACAACAGGTAGTTTGATGCAGTGAGCTGGGTTCACTGAACACAACAGGTAGTTAGATGCAGTGAGCTGGGTTCACTGAACACAACAGGTAGTTAGATGCAGTGAGCTGGGTTCACTGAACACAACAGGTAGTTAGATGCAGTGAGCTGGGTTCACTCAACACAACAGGTAGTTAGATGCAGTGAGCTGGGTTCACTCAACACAACAGGTAGTTAAATGCAGTGAGCTGGGTTCACACAACACAACAAGTAGTTAGATGCAGTGAGCTTGGTTCACTCAACACAAAGCTAGGTATATGCAGTAATGAGGTGAGTTAAGTAAACACAACAGGTACTGGGTATATGCAGTACTGGGTAGTACAATGTGCAGCTCCCTGTCACACACACAGGTAGTCACTGAATGTGCTGGGCTGCTGACAGTGGCACACACACTATGAATTAGCAAGGCTGTGCATGCAACAAAAGTGTCAGTTTGACACACAGAAAAAAAAAGTACAGGGTTAGCTCTGAAAAGAGCTGTTGAGGGGTGCTATAAAAGCAATAATAATCAGCCAGGAGCAAGCTAAGCAGCCAAGAACCTAACTAATCTGTCCCTAGGAGAACAAGTCTGCAGCAGCTGTCCCTAGTCTGTCTCTAGCAGGCACACGAGTCAGTGTAATGGCCGCCGGAGCCTGCCTTATGTAAGGGGGGGGGGCTCCAAGGCTTAGTGTAGCCTGAATGGCTACAATGTGCCTGCTGACTGTGATGCAGAGGGTCAAAGTTGACCCTCATAGTGCATTACGGGGCAAATCGAACTTCCGCAAAAGTTCGCCTGGTCCACGCGAACGCAAACCACCAAAGTTCGCCTGGAACCGTTCGCAGGCGAACCGTTCGGCCCATCTCTATTAGTAATCCGGCATACTAGATTGCTAAACAATGTTTTGGTACACCTGTACATGTGCGAGATAGATTTTCAGCTGTGTATGAGTGTCAGTCTGAGTTGAGTCTTTAGCATGTTCCTTTACACATTCTAGCTGAGAAAGGTGGGCAGCCACATTCAGTTACCAGTATTAATCCACCAGTAAACAGTGCACTACCTGGCTCACCCCGCTCAATACCAACATACTGTACTACTTAAAATAGACACAGCACTACAGATCTTTGCCTGGTAAGCAGGGCCAGATTTACCATAAGGCACTGTAGGCATGTGACTACAGGCACCTGATGATGGAAAGGCAGCTCACTCCCCTCCTCCAGTGCCTCCTTCCTTCTATATGCAGAGACCTGAGCAGAGCATAAACTGCGTAAGTAGCAGAGGCTACTCACCTGGCTCTCTGCATTCCACTGACCAGATCTCCCTTCAGTCAGGGGCAACTCTAGCTATCTAATTCTTACCTCAAGCTACTTAACCTATTTTAGTTCCTGGACGTAGAAACTATGTCCAGGAACCATGTGCGCTCCCGCGCGCTCACGCGGACGATCGTGCGCGTGCACGCGTGATCCTGGCCTGCGGTTCGTTGGCCAGGCAATCAGTGAATCGGGCTATGGTGCCCGATCACTGATTCCTCTCCCCTGCTGAAAAAGCAACAGTTTCTCTCGGAAGCTTAGCTTTTTCTGGCTGTTGCCTCCCCCATGCGTCTCTCTAAGCATATGTTACGCTTAGAGTGACATCATGTAAACAAACTTATGGCCACCATCTTGTGGCCAAAAAGTAAAACTACAACTAAAAGTAAAAAAAATAAAACTCAAGACACATTTACATTATAAAACTATTGTTTACATCCCACCCTCCCAAAAATACCCAAATAAAATGTTTAATATAAAAAAAACAAAAACATTACAATAAAAAAACATGTAAATATTTACCTAAGGGTGTAAACTTTTTAAATATAAATGTAAAGATGAAATATTTCTATATATTTTTTATTTTAAACTTGTAAATAGTGATAGATGCAAAACGGAAAAAAATGCACCTTTATTTCCAAATAAAATATTGTCGACATACATTGTGATAGGGACATAATTTTAACGGTGTAATAACCGGGACATATGGGCAAATACAATACGTGAGTTTTAATTATGGAGGCATGTATTATTTTAAAACTATAATGGCTGAAAACTGAGAAATAATGAATTTTTTCAGTTTTTTTCTTATTCTTCCTGTTAAAATGCATTTACAGTAAAGTGGCTCTTAGCAAAATGTATCCCCCCCCACCCCCCCAAAGAAAGCCTAAGTGGTGGCGGAAAAAACAAGATACAGATCAGTTCATTGTGATAAGTAGTGATAAAGTTATAGGCTAATCAATGGGAGGTGAACATTGCTCAAGTGAAAACGACGGAACGTGAATGGGTTAATATTGAGGGTACTTCTTGTTACCAAATACTAAGGCGCACCTGTGGCTACCTCCGCCGAGCAGAGGAAGTAGGGTGGAGGTGAAATCTGGCCAGCCAGCACACTTGCCGTGCAGTTTGGTGGGGGCTTGTTGGTTCATGGAGCGTGAAGTCTAGGGTGCTGGAATATATGTGCCTATAGGCTCTTCTGATGTAAATCTTGGCCTGCTGGTAAGCCTGTGCCTAATGCTGGAAATACACGATGAGTTTTTGCGGCAGATTTACTGGCTATTCTCCGATCGTTTTTCTGATTGATTTCTATTCACTTCTAGTAGAAAATTGATCAGAAAAAAAAATCAAAATCTGATTGGACCTGTTGGAAATTATCCATCGAGCCATCTATCTGCCAAAAAAAGATGGTGTATTCCCAGCATAAAACAGCCCTGCCTTCAGAGGGGTGGCTCTATTGTTAAGTCACCTATCACAATATAGAATAGCATATTGATTACACATGCATTCATTTTGCATGGTGTTTCTTAGATTTGATTGGGAATATGGTTAGGGCAGGATTTCTGGAGAGGCCACAAATGCCCAGGCCTTGCAGCCAAGGGGCACCTGGACATGAATTAGGGGTTACTACATATAAAAGGGAAGGCTAAAAATGGGGAACAACACATGAAAATTGAAGCTAATGCTCAAGGGAGCTGTACGAGAAAGCGAGGGGCTACAGTATTTATTTATTGTATTTATAAAGCGCCAACATATTACGCAGTGCTGGACATTAATTTAGGTTACAGACAATATTTAGGGGTGACATACAGCAATATGACAATACAGGAATACAAGAAAGACCAGATCACACAGCACAGTATGAGTACAAGGTAATGCTTAGTCAGTCACTGGATGGGAGCATGGAGATTAAGCAAGTTAGGTTCACTCAGATGCATAGCATGGGTTCACAGTAATGGAGGTGCATGATCAGGTAGGACACAAAAGGAGGAGGACCCTGCCCAAAGACTTACAATCTAGAGGGAAAGGTAAGGACACAAAAGGTGGTGGACCAGAGTTCAGTGGGTTTAGAGCACTTGTGAGGGGTAGTAGGCCAGAGTGAAAAGGTGAGTTTTGAGGGCCTTCTTGAAGATGTTGAAGGAGGGGGCTGCCCTAATGGGTGGAGGTAGGGAGTTCCATAGTGTTGAAACAGCTCTTCAACAGTCCTGGAGGCGTGCATGGGACTAGGTGATGCGGGGGGCGGTCAGGCGAAGTTCATTGGAAAAGCAGAGTGAGCAGGTGTGTACCTCTGAGTAAGATCGGAAATGTAGGTTGGACAGGTTTTGTGGACAGATTTGTAGGTCAGACACAGTATCTTGAATCTGATTCTGGACTGGATAGGAAGCCAGTGGAGAGATTCAAGGAGGGGATCCACCATGGTAGAGCAATGGGAGGAGTGGATAATTCTGGCTGCCGCATTCATGATGGACTGCAGTGGGGCTATTCGGGTCATAGGGAGACCAGACAGAAGGGCATTGCAATAGTCAAAAGGAGGGAAATTATGAGGGCATGGATAAGGAGTTCGGTGGTGGCCGAGGTCAGGAAAGTGCGAATCTTACAGATTTTACGAATATGGAAATTGCAGGAATTTGTGAGGTTTTGGATGTGGGGAGTGAAGGAGAGTGCGGAGTCCAGGGTGACACCCAGACAGCGGGCTTGAGAGGTAGGGCGAATGGTAGTGTGGTTAACAGTGACATGCACATCTGGGAGGTTCATGGATGGCCGCTGGGAAGATCATAAATTCCGTTTTGTCTAGATTTAGTTTCAGGAACCTAGCAGACATCCAGGAGGAGATGGCAGATAGGCAGGAGGAGACCTTGTCCATGGTAGTGGTGGATATGTCAGGGGTGTGGAGGTAGATCTGGGCGTCATCTGCATACAGATGATAGTTAAAACCCATGGAGGAGATAACCTTGCCAATGGAGGACGTGTATAGGGTGAACAGTAGGGGGCCAAGGACCGAGCCTTGGGGACTCCCACCCAGGCTCGGACTGACCCAGCGGATCAGCGTTCAAAAATCCGGTGGGCTGTTTTAAGAATGTGTGACGTCACAGGTTACATGACCAGAGGGCCCCTCTCATCTTTCTCCCAACTCCCATGGGCCAGCGGCAGCACAGGTGAAATTTGCAGGCGCCGAGTAGTGATGCAAGCCGTGCGGTGTGGAGGAGGCGGAGGCCTATAAAAAGATGATCATCAGTGACATGCTCCGTCCGCACCGCTTGTGCATTATAAAGACGTCACTGCGCCTGGCGCCAGACGGACGGAGTCGACTCGGGGACACAAGCCTGGCTGATGGAGAGTGGAGGAGACGCCGCCCACAGCTGCACGCTGGGGACCGCTGGCCTGAGGCCTCTGACTGAGCCCTGCTGGCTGCTGCCTGCCTGAGGGGCACAGCCACACAGTGTCTGACGCCGCGGCGCCTGGCCGGGATGGACCTCTGCCAGCCCAGCTTCCAGGTTGTGGGGAAATGTGCTGCCAATATCATTGCATTTGTGGGGAAATCTGCTGCCAATCTCCTAGCATTTGTGGGGACATCTGCTGCCAATCTCAATGCATTTGTGGGGAAATGTGCTGCCAATCTCATTGCATTTGTGGGGAAATGTGCTGCCAATCTCATTGCATTTGTGGGGAAATGTGCTGCCAATCTCATTGCATTTGTGGTGAAATCTGCTGCCAATCTCCTAGCATTTGTGGGGAAGTCTGCTGCCAATATCATTGCATTTGTGGGGAAATGTGCTGCCAATCTCATAGCATTTGTGGGGAAATCTGCTGCCAATAAGATTGCATTTGTGGGGAAATCTGCTGCGATTCTGATTGCATTTTGTGGTCGGATGGCCCTCCACCATGTGGACTATTGTGCGCCACTGTCCTCAGTACGATGTCCTCCTTTTCAGGGTGTGATGTCCTCCTTTTTAGGGTTTGGCAAGTGGCCACCCTAGTGGTCTGGCTGGTGAAGAGGCAGGAGATGTGTGGGAACTGGGGAGTTGATGCCTCTGGTGTCCAGCTGTGGCCTGCCTGCTGTGAGGCAGGCCTGCAAGCCAGGCCAGCATATGGTCATCATGATGGGTGGATGATGGCAGTCCCAGTGGCACACAATGCAGTGTGTTAGTGGTGAGTTGGCCTGAGGCTGGTTGACGGCAATTGCATACACACAGGGAGGGGGATGAGGCCCCAGGGCCAGCTGTGTGTTGTGGGGGGTTGGTGTAGTGCTGGCAGCAAATGATGCAAAAGGAGGCCCCCAGGAACAGGGAGTTGTTGTGGGTGAGTAGGGGATGGGTGAGATGGTGTGTGTTTGGGGGGTGACCAGACTGTGTGTGGGGGATGGTCATAGTGGACTATGCTTTGGCAGCACTTTACAGAGTACATATTCGTGTCCCTGCCTATTCTCAGAGGTGCTCACAATATAATCCTACCATAGTCATAATCTAATGTCCTACCATATTACAATTACGTATTTGTATAGCACTGACATCTCTTGCAACACTTTACAGAGTTCATATTCATGTCACTGACTGCCCTCAGAGGAGCTCACAATCTAATTCTGTCAGTCTAATGCCCTACCATATTATAATATATTTATATAGCACTGACATCTTCTGCTGCACTTTACAGAGTACAAAGTCATGTCACTGACGGTCCTCAGAGGAGCTCACAATCTAATCCTACCATAGTCATAGTGTAATGTCCTACCATATTATTATAATGTATTTATATAGCACTGACATCTTCTGTAGCACTTTACAGAGTACATAGTCATGTCACTGACTGTCCTCAGAGGAGCTCACAGTCTAATCCCTACCATAGTCATAGTCTAATGTCCTACCATATCATTATTATGTATTTACTAGCTGATTGCCCGGCGTTGCCCGGGAATGTATTTGGCTGGTGTTGGCTCCGCCCACTTTTTCTAACCCTAACATACAATTACTCAATGACCAAGTTTGTGAGCTTTTGGGGTCTTTGGCATCAGTAATTTGCATTGAAATGAAACAAATCTGATTGGCTGTTTGTGGCTCCACCCCATTTCTGAATTTGAACCCCAGTGACCCAATAACCAACTGTACCAAGTTTGAGGCCCGTGCCCTTGAAAAGCAATAGGTGAAGTTTGATTCACTTTTGTAGGCTCCACCCACTTTTCTGAATATTAATCCCAGTCACCCAGTGACCAACTGCGCAAAGTTTAAAAACCCTGCCATTAACAGTGTAAGAATGGCTGCAGTTTACATTTTCCCAGTGAAATTTGTATTTGTCTCCACCCACTGATGACCCGGCGTTGCCCGGATATGTATTTGACTGGTGTTGGCTCCGCCCACTTTCTAACACTAACGCACACTCAATGACCAAGTTTGTGAGCTTTGGGGTCCTTGGCATCAATAATTTGTATATTCCCATAGAAATTAAATCAGATACGCTGTTTGTGGCTCTGCCCCTCTCCAGCATTTGAACCCCAGTCACCCAATGACCAACTGTAGCAGGTCTGCTATTAACAGTGTAAAAATGGCAGCAATTTAAATATTCCACTTGAAAATCAACAGGTGCATTTTGATTGGCTATTATAGGCTCCACCCACTTCCCTGAATATTAATCTCAGTCACTCAGTGACCATCTGGGCAAAGTTTGAGAACCCTGCCATAAACAGTGTAAGAAGGGCTGCAGTTTACACTTTCCCAGTGAAATTTGTTTTTGGCTCCGCCCACTTTTTGCAACCTGGAAACAAAGTCACTACTCAATGCCCAAGTTTGTGAGCTTTGGGGTCCTTGGCAACAATAATTTGTATTTTCCCATGAAACAAATCTGATTCACTGTTTGTGGCTCTGTCCCCTTTTCTGAATTTAAACGCCAGTGACCCAATGACCAACTGTACCAGGTTTGAGGCTTGTGCCATTAACAGTGCAAGAATGGCAGCAATTTTAATATTCTCCTTGAAAAGTGACATGTGTTTTTTGATTGGCATTTTTAGGCTCCACACACTTTTCTGAATATTAATCCCAGTCACCCAGTAACCAGCTAAGTTTGAGAACCCTGCCATTAACAGTGAAGAAGGGCTGCAGTTTACAATTTCCCAGAAAAATCTGTTTTTAACTCCACCCACTTTTTGTAACCTGGACACACAGTCACTACTCAATGACCAAGTTTGTGAGCTTTTGGGTTCCTGGCATCAAAATTGTGCTAATGGAAGCAGTTTATACAGCAAATAAATCTGGCTGTTTTTGGCTCCGCCCCTTTTCTGAATTTGAACCCCAGACACTTAACGACCGACTGCAGCAGGTTTGAGGCCTCTGCTATTAACAGTGTGAGAATGGCTGCAGTTTCAATATTCCCCTTGAAAATCAATAGGTGAATTTTGATTGGCTCTTGTAGGCTCCACCTACTTTTCCGAATATCAATCCTAGTCACCTAGTGACCAACTGTGTGAAGTTTGAGAACCCTGCCATTAACAGTGTAAAAAAAGCTGCAGTTTACATTTTCCCATGTAAAAAGTTAGTTGTTTTTGGCTCCGCCCACTATTTCTAATCTTGACATACAGTCACTTAATGACCAACTTTATGAGCTTTGGTGTCCTTGGCATCAATAAGTTGCATTTTACCACTGAAATTAAACAAATCTGATTGGCTGTTTTTGGCCCGCTTCCTTCAGAATTTAAACCCCAGTCTCCCAGTGACTGACTGTAGCAGATTTTAGGCCTCTGCCATTAAAAGTGCATGAATGGCAGCAATGTAAATATTCCCCTTGAAAATCAAAAGGTGAATTTTGATTGGCTGCTGTAGGCTCCACCCACTTTTCTGAATATTAGTCCCAGTCACCCAGTGGCCAACTGTGTCACGTTTGAGAACCCTGCCAATAACAGAATGGCTGAAATCAATCTAACAAATCTGATTGGCTGTTTGTGGCTCCACCCCTTTAGTGAATTTGGACCCCAGTTACCCAGTGACTGACTGTATTAGGTTTGAGGCCTCTGACACTAACAGTGTAAAAATGGTAGCAGTGTGAATATTCCCCTTGAAAATCAATAGGTACATTTTGATTGGCTGTTGTAGGCTCAACCCACATTTCTGAATATTCATCCCAGTCACCCAGTGGCCAATTGTGTAAAGTTTGGGAACCCTGCCATGTTAAAAATGTAGTTGTTGGCACCGCCCACTTTTTCAAACCTTGACATACAGTCACTCAATTATGAAGTTTATCAGCTTTGGGGTCCTTGGTATCAATACTTTGTATATTCCCATTGAAAAATAAACAAATCTGGCTGTTTGTGGCTTCGCCCCCTTTCTGAATTTGGACCCTAATCACCCAGTGACCAACTGTACCAGGTTTGAGGAGTCTGCTTTTAACAGTATAAGAGAATGGTAGCAGATGAAATATTCCCTTTGAAAATCAAAAGGTGAATTTTTATTGGCTGTTGTAGGCTCCACCCACCTTCCAAAATCTTAATCTCAGTCACCCAATGACCAACTGTGCAAAGTTTGAGAACCCTGCCATTAACGGTGTAAGAATGGCTGCAGTTTATATTTTCCCAGTAAAAGTTGTTTTGGCTCCGCCCACTTTTTGTAACATTGACACACAGTCACTCAATGGCCAAGTGTGTGAGCTTTCAGGTTCCTGGCATCAAAAATGTGTGAATGGAAGCAGTTTGTCCACCAAGGAAATCTGATTGGCTGTATGTGGCCCCGCCCCTTTAGTGAATTTGGACCCCAGTCACCCAATGACCGACTGTAGCAAGTTTGAAGCCTCTGCCATTAAAAGTGTAAGAATAGCAGCAGTTGAAATATTCCCCTTGAAAATCAATAGGTGAATTTTGATTGGCTGTTGTAGAGTCCACCCATTTTCTTGAATCTTAATCGCATTCACCCAGTGACCAAATGTGCCAAGTTTGAGAACCCTGCGATTAACAGTGTAAGAATGGCTGCAGTTTACATTTTCCCATTTAAAATGAACGGCTGAAATTTAATTGGCTGTTTTATGCCCCGCCCACTTTTCCTGGATTTGTAACCTCGGTCACCAAGTGACCAACTGTGCCAAGTGTGGGGACTCTGGCTTGATTACTGTGAGAATGGCAGCCTTTTACATTTTTTTCATTGACTTGAATGGATTAAATCTGATTTGCTGTTTGTAGCTCCGCCCAGGTGTGCAGGGGGGCCGCGAGACCCCCAGAACATATCATCCCAGGTAGTAAGGGATCTGTGTACCAAGTTTCGTTCAAATCGGTCAAGCCGTTTTCGAGTGATCGCGGCACATACATACACACACACACACATACACACATCCGATTTTATATATATATAGATATAGCACTGACATCTTCTGCAGCACTTTACAGAGTACATAGTCATGTCACTGACTGTCCTCAGAGGAGCTCACAATGTAATCAATTTCATATGTATGGTAACTAGGGCATTACTTCATATTAATATTACTTTATATAAATACTATGCAAAGATTTGCTGGGCAGCGTGTGTCTCAATTACAATGCTGCTATGTACATTTGGCCTTGTCCATGATACATCATGACCACACCCACCTTCGGGTGCATGGTCATGCCCCTTTTTCAACGCGATCATGGGATGTGTGAGCCCCAGGTTGAAATTTCTCTGGTGGGCCCCCAGGGTCCCAGTCTGACCCTGCTCCCACCGAGAGGTGGTTGGGGGTGGACGAGGACTCATTGAAGGCGGTCGTGAAGGAGTGGTTGGAGAGGTAGGATGAAAGCCAGGACAGGGTGAGATCATGAATGCCCATGGACTGGAGGGACTGGAGGAGTAGGGGATGATCTACTGTGTCAAAAGCTGCTGAAAGGTCAAAGAGGAGGAGAATGAAGTATTTACCTTCAGCTTTAGCTAAGGCAAGGTCATTGACCACTTTGGTGAGAGCAGTTTCGGTTGAGTGGGTAGGCCGAAATCCAGATTGCAGTGGGTCTAGCAGTGAGTTGGCATTGAGTTAGTGGGTCAGGCGTTTGTGAACCAGATGATCAAGGAGTTTTGAGGCAAAGGGGAGGAGGGAGATAGGGTGGTAGTTGGAGGGTAGCGAGGGGTCGAGGGAAGGTTTCTTGAGCAGGGGTAGTACAGTGGCCTGCTTGAAGTCTGAGGGGAAGGTGCCTGTGGATAGGGAGAGGTTAAACAGGGAAGTGAGGACTGGGGCCAATTCCGTGAAGTGAGGCTGGAGTAAATCAGAAGGGATGGGGTCAAGGGGGGAAGTAGTGGTATGGGAAGTCTGCAGTAGGTGGTTGACTTCCTTGGTGGCAGTACATTGATGTTACACATGGAAGAGGGGGCTGCACATGGAATGGGAGGTGCACTACTGTACATGGAAGGGGAGCCACAGTATATGTGGCCTGGGGCGTAAAAAGTATAATTCTGGCCTTGAATATTGTAGTGTCGGGATTATAAAACAATCTGAATAAAATGTGTTACCAGTATTGCTTGATTTGTGGAAGACTCAATAACCAGAGAGCCAAGTCTGCCAAACGTTTCCCAGATGTGAAATCAAAAAAAGTGCATTGAGCCATGTAGCTAAACACTGTCATACAGTTTTGTAGTCTCTCCATTTAGCTAAAAAAAAGTAAGAGTGCCTGCAAGATTTGGCAGGCATTGACGCTGTGGCATCATTTTTTTAATGGTTTCCCCACTGACATATGCTGATTTGTGGTTAACAGCTCTGATGCTGCAAATGTGCAACTTTGTCTAAAGATGTTAAAGTATCATTTCATATTTGCTGGGTACTACTGTTGAGGTCTACCCTCCCCGTTCCATGCCACAAAATAGTTGTGGTACTATTATGGGGCACCATTACCACTACAGCATTCCACCTACAGAAAATGCCTTTCAAACATCACAGCCTGCAGTTATTTTGCTCCATGTCTGGGTCTGCTCTTTCTTATAATATAAAAATAAAACAATCCTTGTTACATGAAATTTAAGAAATTGCGTAGGTTAAAATAACAGTTATCATTTCGAAGGATTGCAAGATCCTTACTCTCCACATCTGCTTCCAGTTTCTCTGTCACAGTGTGGAGTCCTTTGAACGAATGGTATCATTTAATACATTTATTGTGTGTGAACTCCAGGAATAATCTGACAGCGAGCATTTGAAAAGGCCATCCATTCTGTGAGGTCCCTACACATTGAAACGTATCTACCTGAAAGAGGCATTGATCTCACCCAGAGAGCATCTAGATTCTTGTCTAAAGCCAAACATAGGAACGTCATGTCAGCTGTCTGAATATTGCTTTTTCTACTAAGCATAGTTTGTGGTTAGGGTCTCCCATTCTCCATGCTGTTGACAAGAGCCACTATCAGGTACCACTGGCAGGTTTTAGTTTTCTATTAATGCAGCACTAAAACACTTTTATGAAGTTCGTAATGTAGAGCTTGCATATATCTGCATGGTGTAAACACCTTGGAAGCAGGTATATTTTGACCATGCTAGCTGACATAAATGTACAGGAGGTGTGTTTGGAGTCGGGGACATCAAGGCCCAGGCATTATTCCAAGATATGGGAGGGATAACATAAACATCCACGCATCCACTCATCTAACGAAGTCCTATGGAAGGAGATCTTGGCGTGGAACACTAGTCTCACTGGGAGTGTAGGATGAGGCATGGATCACCAGACTGAAGAAGACAAACTAGGTGGCCATTCATTATTGTTCATGGGTAGTATGGTGGTATTGGCGTAGTGGATAGCACTCTCACCTTGCAGCGCCGAGTCCCCGGTTTGAGTCCCAGCCAGGTCACTAATTGCAAGGAGTTTATCTGTTCTTCTAGTGTCTGCCTGGGTTTCCTATGGGAACCCCAGTTCCCTACCACATCCCAAAAACATACCATTAAGTTAATTGACTTTAGTCTAAAATTATATACATATATAATTACATACATATATATACTGTATATATACATACACACACATATATATGTATCTATCTATCTATCTATCTATCTATCTATCTATCTATCTACCTAGTGTGTGTGTGTGTGTGTGTGTGTGTGTGTGTGTGTGTGTGTGTGTGTGTGTGTGTGTGTGTGTGTGTGTGTGTGTGTGTGTGTGTGTGTGTGTGTGTGTGTGTGTGTGTGTGTGTGTGTGTGTGTGTGTGTGTGTGTGAGAGTGTGTGTGTGTGTGTGTGTGTGTGTGTGTGTGTGTGTGTGTGTGTGTGTGTGTGTAAAGGCAGAGGGCATCTGTACCTTTGGAGAGGTCCTTCTAAAAATTGCATTTCAAAAAATGGGCAGGATATTCTTGGAGTTGTTTAAAAAAAAAATATTTAAAAAAATGCAGCCCTCACACATCTTAGTCTGGTTAATTTTAATAAGTGTTAGCAAATCCACATTGCCTTGCTCTTTCTGATAAGACACTACTTGCAGGAATACAGGCAAGCACCTGTTTTGACCATTGATCAGTCTTGGACAGTTCACTAGGTATTCACTTTGGTGGTTGTAGATGTCAGATCTGAAGCTGATGTACTCGGTAAGAATTGTGGAAGAGCACTACCTGTGGGAGATACCTGAGGCCAGGCCTAAATGCTGTGGCTGGAAACAACTTTCAGATGCTTTTGTTTGACAATCCTGCTGGTGGTGGTCAATGTTCATACTGCTGCTGCTTCCGGCTTGGCTAGCATGGGTAGCAGTGCTCTGTAACCCATACGTCCCTGTTGCAGTCCGACAGGGCTCTACACAAACACATTAAATGTGCCTCCTTGTAGTAATAAATTTTGCCTTCTGTTTTCTCTGTTGTGAGGAGTTTCATATTGGCCTTGTAGCATGTTATCTAACAGTGTGGCAACCCAGTATTTATTAGTATATTGATGTCTGTATGCGTGGGTCATTCTTGAATCACTGAAACTTGAAGACGTTCATGTAACTCAAAGTGCCTGTTCATGATGAGGAGCACCTATATTCCTGTGGGTAACACAGTACTACAGAGTCATTAACTGCTTCATCCATCCATGAACAATGACTGATGTTACAAAAAAGATGTAATGTCACTTGAGAAGTGTGCCCTTTTACCGCCTCTTCTCTTTTGCCTACAGTCCCCTTTTCCTTCCTTCCTCTGTAATCTGTGGATGGAGATACATAAAAGAGATGACGACTTGACAGGTTTCTCCTCTCTTTATTAGAGACAGTCCCTTCCTCTATTCCATTGACTACTGCTCAGGGAAAACTGATGTTGAGAAAATGGCAGCTTTTCCTCCTCCTCCTGTGACTACACATCCATGCCAGTGAGTTCCTTTGGTATCTGTATCAGCAGGAAAACAATTGGGATGGTGTCATTGATAACTTCCTAATCACAATTGACACTTCAGGTGCTTCTTCAAAGGGGCTAAAATGGTACACACATACTGGCTTTCTAGCCACTCCCATGTGTGAAATATACCAATTCGACAGACCATTTCATACACATATATTTGGTCACATACTCTAAGAATCAGAATCAGTTTAGTTTGCCTAGTACAACTGGAGTGGCACCTGGAATTGTTTTTGGTACACACAGACTTGGCATAGTACAGTTTAACATACATTGGCCTCAATTCACTAAGCTTTATCAAACACTTTATCGAATGTTTGATAATTTACCTCATGAGTAAAATCGAATTTTGAATTCACTAAGGTGTTATAGATTTATTGAACATTTTATCGATAAAACATTAGATAAATCTATAGCACCTTAGTGAATTCAAAATTAGATTTTACTCATGAGGTAAATTATCAAACGTTCGATAAAGTGTTCAAAAAGCTTAGTGAATTGAGGCCTATTATAGTGCAGTAAACAGACCTAGTACAATTTAACAGGCATATGGTACAACAACAACAAAAAAGATTCAGCAGTGCAAAATAAGGGTTCAGTAGTACAGGTAATGCAAGTATTATTTACAAACAGCTAGAAGGAAAGAAGTGAGAAGGGAAGGTAGTATGTCTTGTATAGATATGGATGGCTAGAGAGACTGGGTGGAAGGTGGTCCTGTGTTCAGGTGAAGGACAGCTTGGGGGAAGAAGGTTTTTTTGTGCCTGGAGGTTTTGGTTGGGATGGACCTGAAGAGGTGGCCAGATGGGAGAAGGTTGAAGTAGTTACTACCGGGGTTTGAGGGGTCATTTGTCATCCTTTAGGCCCTGGTTCACAGTCTGGACAGCTCTCTGTTGCTGGCACAGGCACTGCAACATAAAAAGAGTAGAATTCCAGAATGCAGGGATATGACAGCCTGTTAGGAGGAATGTTGTACTGTTGCTGTATTTCTGCTAAGTGAGCAGACGCTGTGAAAGGTCATTGGAAATGAGCTGAGACTTTCCTTGTCTTTTCCAGTAGCATATGTAATCCTGGTTAGTCTGTTAAAAAGTGTTGACCTAGTAGGCCTATCCCATTGAAAAGGGAAGGTATATTTGTTAGATGTCCAAGACAAAGGGCTACCAACAGATCTGCACCATTGTCCTACAAGGCATTTGCCCGGCTGGAGGCTGTACAGGGTCAGAACCCTAAAACTTTGTAGCCTATTTGCCTGCAGACAAGCTACAGCTGGAGTTCCACTTAAAATACAGTTTCTCATTAAAACATAGGTTGTTTATTGGTCATTTCCATAGCCAAATTATGCTTACTAGGACAATGCTTTCATAAATGAAATTACATTTAAACGTTGGAGTCATTCTACACGTTCCATGTTTTTTCTGTTTACTGAACGGTTAAAAAAAAAAGACCTTTAAATAGACAGTGTTTTAGTTTGGGACAATTACTTTCCAGCCCTGTAACTTATGTGCTGCAGAGATCTCGTTTCATCAGAGAACAGAGGCTAGTAATAGCATCATCTTGGATTATGAGGAGCAGATGAAAGATATGTCAGGAACATACAGTTTCACGCTTGAGCTAAGCATGTTTGAGAGAGCAGCTCATGGAAAAGCTGAGCATCACTAGAAATGGGTTGGATGTAAAATTGGAGGAACAAGAATAATATCTTGTACCTCGCACCTTTTTCTGTCAGAGTGTTCAGCATAGCAGCTCACTGTGAAGTGCAAATTAATTCTGCATATTTCCAAAATGCTGATTAAATGCAGTATGCGCAACTACCCTTGAGACCCAGCGCTATTGTAGTTAATGTCAACATTTATGTAGGGAGGATCACAGTTTGCCAGCATAAACACCACTATTTTTAAGCGTGATATAATTTTGTCAGCTATAGCCTTATTCAGTTTAATATTGCAGAAAAGGATTGTTCTACAGTATGTATTGTATACATGCCACGTATGTATGAGGGACATTCAGAAAGGTCACATTCTGGCCCATCTCTAGATAACTTTGATACTTTTCACTTATGCTATGATGCCCATTGTGTGCCATTTTATTACACTGCATAAAATGAGACACATTTATGTTGTTTTTTTTTATAAGATACCGCTAACAACTTACAAGAGTATGTCTTCCTGACAGGAATGTCAACATAATATATTCATGCTGGTAGTGTGCATGAATATTATTATTAAAGAGACTCTGTAACAAAAATTTCAGCCTTATTTCTTCTATCCTATAAGTTCCTATACCTGGTTTAATGTGGTCTGTCTTACTGCAGCCTTTCCTAGTTGCCCAGTAGCTGTATTATCTCTGTTATCTAATCTAATCTTCTTTCCTTTGCCGGCTTTGTCGACTCAGGCAGGAATGTGCTGCTCTGCTGTGATAGGATAGAAGTTATGCACACCCTCTCCACGCCCCCTGCAGGCTCTGTATGAGTCACAGACTGAGCTTCTCTGAGCCTGTCACATGCTGGTTAGCAGCCATATTTTTTGTTTGTAATCGCTGCCTAAAACTGGCAATTACAAGCTAGGATCTCAGCAGGGAGTGGCAGAAAAAGCAAAGAGGGGCCCAGGAGAACATGATTAGAATGGTATGCTTTTTATTGTAAGAATTTTAGAGTACAGATTCTCTTTAAGTATCTAGTAAGTGCTGGGATCTGGATGGACCAAAGCAGTACATGGAAAGAACATAGAAATTCCATACAGATAGCATCCTGACTGAGAATCAACCCTGGAACCCTTGTACTGCAAGTTGATAGTGCTACCCAACATGCCACTTACCAAGCTTTGTTAACCTCCTTGGTGGTAACCACGAGTCAGGCATGGTAAGGAAAAAAGAAGCCAGGAGTGGTAATCCCAAGCCTCAGGGTAGCCGCCAGGAGATAAAACAGTGTGTCGTTGTTTCTAACTCACCTACCCCGTGATCCAGACGCTGGCTGCCATTCTTCTTCTGGTCCTCGGAGGCTCTCGATCCCTCTGGTGAGATCGCCCTTTGTCATCATGACGATAGACGACGATCACACTATAAGGTTACAGCACCACCCAGAGAACAGATTGAGAATTGCAGCGCTGGATGACAAGGAGGTCAGTCTGTGCAGGGGCTGCCGCATAGCTCTGTGGTATGATGTTTTCCTGCTTTTATGGTCTAAAAGCTCATGAAAAAAATTGCACCCCTTTTAGACCCTAAAACTCCGGAAATAATCATACCGCCAGGGAGGTTAAACAAGTAAGTACAAATTGCACATATTGCCCTTGAGGAAGACATAAATCCAGATCTCCTGCACTGGCTGCTGTTGCAATTAAAAAGGAATATACTATAAAAAAAGTATTTGCACCAAACTCACTATAGATCGGTAAAGTTACAGTGCACAATGCATGGTAATTGTGCAACCCGTGCTAGATAGTCAGCATAAGCAATGGTAAAATTGCTTTGAACTCTCTGTGCATGGCCACTCTACCAATCTTTAGAGATGGCCCAAACCTCCAATTTTTGGTTTGCGAACCGGGTTCGCGAACTTCCACAAAAGTTCGGTTTGCGCGAGCTTTCGCAAACCGCAATAGACTTCAATAGGGAGGCGAACTTTGAAAACTAGAAACACTTATGCTGGCTACAAAAGTGATGGAAAAGATGTTTCAAGGGGTCTAACATCTGAATTTTTGCATGGATGAGTGGGAGAGACGCCAAAATTCCCGGGGAAAAATCTGGATTTGATGTAAAGCAGCGTTTTAAGGGCAGAAATCACATTGAACGCTAAATTGCAGGCCTAAAGTGCTTTAAAACATCTTGCATGTGTATACATCAATCAGGGAGTGTAATTAGAGTACTGCTTCACACTGACATGCCAACCTTACTGTGTAACGCACCGAAAACAGCTGTTTGCGTAGTGACGATCGTGCTGGACTGGTGTGCACCATGGCGAGAGTGCAGGCCGTGGCAGTTTTCAAGCCCATATGGTCGCCGGGCTGTGGCAGCTCAATGATAGAACAACAGTGACAGTCCAGCTGATCTAATTTGGTCTATCCACAATGAAGCAACAACCTTATTATCTTGGGTGTGCCCCCCCCCCCCCCGAGACACTCATATAGCCGTCGGGCATTGCTTCATTGTGATACGCAAGCCCCTTCACTGCGGCAAGGTAATGATCACGAAGGGGAATTGGCACATGTACATGCCTTTTGTTTTGTTGTTGCAGCTGCAGTGCAGCCAGAAAAATTAGGCAGGCATGTACACGCACCAGAAAAAGTAGTAGTATAGTTTAGTAGTAGTAGTAGTAGTAGTATAGTAGCGGCCTTAAAAATTTAGGAATCCACCTGGAGTCCTGGACCCTGTTGGTGGTGGCGGAGAAGGCAGTCAATCGGCCTGCAAGCAGAGATGCTGTGTGTGGGGACTGACTTAGTCTTCGGGCAGGCCTGAGCATGCTTTGCAGACCAGGCATCCGTGGTCAGATGGACCCTTGACCCAACGCTGTGTGCCAGAGATGTCACGACTTGCCTTTCAACATCACGGAACAGTTTAAGTATCGCCTTTTTTGAGAAAAAATTGTGGCCTGGTATCATCCACTGCGGTGTGTGGCTTTGCTTTTGTGTGCTGCTTTTCCTCAGGTGGTCATCCTATTGCAGTTTGTGCTTTGTAATCATGTGCCTTTGTAAGGTAGTTATCCCTACGCGGGTCTTGGTCTTTCCACGGCTCAATTTTCGTTGGCACAGAGTACAGATGGCATTTCTCTCATCTGAGGTAGGCTCACACAAAAATTTCCACACCGCTGAGCCCTGGAGTGATGGCACTTTGGTGGTGGCGACCGACTGAGTGTTAAGTGGAGTGCCAGAATCGGAGCAGGAGGAGGAAGATATGTCACACTTCCGTGCGGAAGCTGAGAAAGATAAGGTGTTCTGTGTTAAATAGTCAACTACGTCCTGACAATATTGGGGGTTGATGGCACGTGTCTTCTTCTGAACACTGTACTTTGGTCGAGGGCCGCAAGAAATCACGACAGCACGACCTTGAACAGACCTGCCAGGTGGCCAGCCTCTGCCTTTTGTTTTGTCCATATTGGGGGGGATGAAGTGAAAGGTATGCACTGACTTGACTAATACAATGTGCAGTCACACAGGTGCAGTTAACAAGTATGCACGGAGTGGTATATCACACTGCATGCACTCATGTAGGTAGGTGGGTGCACTGAAGACAACAGGTAAGTATATGCAGTGATGGGTATTACAATGTGCACCTGTCACACACAGACAGGTACCGGACAGGCACAGTGACACTGCACGCACTCACATAGGTAGATGGGTGCACTGAAGTGAACAACAGGTAGGTATATGCAGTGATGGGTATTACAATGTGCACCTAGCACAATAGTAATTATACAACCAATGGGCCAAAGGCCAGTTGCGACTGACTGACAGGGCTGTATATAATGCAAGTGGGCCACACACAAAAAACAATAGATCACAAGAACAAGATTAGCTCTCAAAAGAGCTTTTGAGGGGTGCTTTTTTAGCAATAAGAATAAGCAAGGAGCAAGCTAAGAAGCCTACAAGAGCCTAACTAAGCTTTCCCTATAGGTCTCTGCACAGCAGCTCTCCCTTCTCTAATTACTGCAGGCACACGAGTGAGTCCAATGCCTGATGCTGCCTACCTTTTATAAGGGGGGTGGGGCTCCAGGAGGGAATGTAGCCTGATTGGCTACAATGTGCCTGCTGACTGTGATGTAGAGGGTCAAAGTTGACCCTAATAATGCACTATGGGGGCGAATCGAACTTCCGGAAAAGTTTGCGTTCGCTAGCGAACACGAACCACCGAAGCTCGCCGGGAACCATTCGCTGGCGAACCGTTCAGGCCATTTATGCCAATATTTATGGCTCCTAGTTCCCTAGCCACTATGTGAACACTGGGTAATGGGGATCCGCAAATTCAATAATGATATGACTTGTAGCCAGTGGATGAGCAAAGTGCTGAGGACAGTCACAGCATTGAGACAATCTTAGCTGATTCTTTAAAGATAAAGAAAGTTGTTCCTTGATTGGCATTTAGATGAGATGAGCAAAAGGTATGTTAGAAATAATCTATTAAAGTAATTTGACTTCTTTACACAACATTCCAAAAAACTTCTGGTATCTGATTATTACTGTAGGAAAGATAACTTTGGAAATATGCTTATTTTCTCATGCTGTTGCTTCAGTAGGAGAAATAATGGTGATTGCTTTTGGGATGTAAAGGGTTTCTAGGTGGTGAACTATTTGGAGTAAAGTCAGATTTTCATAGTGCACCAACAAAGTCAAATATTTCCTAAAAGCTGATATGAAGATGAAATGTGGATAAAGATAAGCACAAGGTACCCAATCACACTTGCTAGGCTATGGCCACCATCCATTCTACTGGGTTACAGCTGATCAAGCATATGCCCTATTCAACTGATTTTTGCTTCCAGTAATTACACATTGTTCCAAAGGTATAAATAAAGGACCTGGAGAAATGCTGAGAAAATAGTGTTGAGTTGAAGTAGGAGAGTACTATGTTGAAAAACAAATTAGAACTTATGGCTATCTTATGTTTTTCAGAATACGATCTTTCTGAACACACTTTATATAGGGTCAGCTAGATAGCGTACTGGTTAAAACTGTTGTTTTTTAGGTAGGGTTTGAGCCTTTGACCAGGGTTTGAATCGCTGCTCAAGCCAGTACGTAAAACAGTAAGGCAGGTAGCTTTCAAACAGTATGAGTAAAGTGCTTTATTTTTTCAAACATGATCGACTGTGTTGTGCAAAACACCCCTCACGACTTCCGGTTCCGGCGCCGGCATGGAAGGCTGAGAAGCAGAAGAGCTCCGTGCAGCTTCGTCTAAACCGCGGCTAACAACCGCAATCACACGCCCACCGATTACCCCGGAGGGTGGCCCACAGCACACAGAACGCATCGCTACCAATTAATGGACAAATTCATCACCGGCTCGGCACGGAAGAGCCTCCGTCCCGAAGGACCTAAGAACAAAATGGCGCCGCCAGACAAAAGGCTGACAAGGGCTTCGCAGCAAGACCCTGAAGCAAGAGGGTGGGAGACAGACCCCGATGAATACGAGGAGAGGCCTCGGGTACACCTCACAGCGGCAGACTACCGTAAGATAGCTAAAGAAGTAGCCACGCAGATTGCCCCTGACCTGAAAGGGATCGTGGAAACAGCAGTCACCAGCTCACTTTCCGCCATTACACAAACGCTACAAGCGCACGCTGTCCGCCTGGACGAGACGGAAACGCGCATTAAAGCCTGCGAGACGGACACCAAGCAAACCAGTGACAAACTGACCACGATCCTTCAAGAAAACAAGGAGCTAAAGGAAAAAATAGACGACATCGAGAACCGCACTAGGCGTAACAACCTTCGGATGGTGGGCCTTTCGGAATCGCACAAGCCGGAGCACCTACAGGAAATATGTGAGTCCATCATTCCAGACCTACTAGGCCTCCAAGGCCCGTTCAGAGTTGAACGCGCGCACAGAGTAGGCCCACCCAAAACCAACACGTCCTTACCGAGGGTTGTTATGGCAAGATACCTGGACTACAATGACAAACTTAAAGTCATTAATGCCTTTAAAGCACGTAAAGAACCGCTACGGCTGCAAGATGTGGAAGTCAGGATTTTCAATGACTATTCGGTGGAAGTCACAAAGAAGCGCAAGTTATTCAGCGTGGTGTGCACAGAACTATACCATAGAAACGTCAGATTCGCCTTACTGTACCCGGCCACCCTTCGTGTGACAACAGAAGAAAACGAGGTGCTTCTCTTTAAGGAACCCTCGGAAGCGAAGAAACACTTCAAGATATCGGGATCAAGATCAACAGACCCGACATAAAGATACAGCCCAGACACCATCTGGATCTGATCCGGGCCCTTATCTCTACTTACATGCATAATCTGTCCGATTTACCTTTTAGGTATATTGTGCCTGAACAGGCGATTCTATGTGGCAAAAGTTAAACCAAAGAAGAAGCTATGGAGGGGGGAGAGAAGATAATTTCCTACCGGGAAGAAGTGAAGTCATCACCGAGGGAAGGTTCCTATTCCCAGGGCAGTGAGTATGTCCCTAGATGTGTTTGGGACAAATGCTGTCCACGCTCCTCACAAAGCTTCTGGTTAAGTTTTAAACTGTTATATACTTGGTTATGCTTTTATAGTTTAAGTGGGAATAGTTTTTGGGGTCTCTCTTTGCTCTCTCTCAGGGATCTGACATTTGCTCGCCGGGCTATCATTGTGCTGACTGTATTTAGGAGATTACCTTACAAAGCATCTAGACCTAAATCATCATGCCAATAAAGGTAGTATCCTAGAACGTCAAAGGACTCAGGTCACCAGTTAAAAGGGGTCAAGTCCTCAGACATCTCAAAAAACTGCATACTGACATAGCAATGCTCCAGGAAACCCATTTGGGCCAAAATGAAATTCAATTTATGAAAAAAAAGTGGGTGGCTCATTGTGTGGGGTCCCCAGCAAAGGGGAAAAAAGCAGGAGTAGTAATATTAGTCAATAAATCCATAGGGGCTGAGATGCTTGATATTGTGCATGATGATGAGGGTCGATGGGTGTACATAACCATACAATTACCGGGGGAATCCCTATGCATACTGAATGTCTATGGTCCAAATACAGAAATCCGTTCTTTCCTTAAAACAATACAATGGAAAGTTGCTAATCTGACAGGAGACAATGTGATAGTAGGTGGTGATTGGAACGAGGTCATATCACCTGCTGAAGACAGGTCCATGCAGGGAGCACGGCCTTTGCAGGCTTCACACACGGGCACCCCCTATCAGAAATGGTTGAGACCCTGGCTCTTGTTGATACATGGCGATACCTTCACCCCTATGACAGGGAATTTTCCTTTTATTCCCATGCTCATCAATCACAATCGCGTATAGACTACCTATTCCTCCCGGCTCCCATGACTACCAGACTTCAGGAAGCCGAAATATACGACCTAGTTATATCTGATCACGCCCCTGTGTCCATAACCTTAACAGATGTAATACCACATGGCACAGACATTATTTGGCGTTTCCCACAATTTCTTTATGGAGATGAAGGATTCCACCAACTCCTATCTAATTGGTGGGGAGAATACACCTACGACAATAGAGCCCATGCAACCAACCCTACTCTGATATGGGAAACTGCGAAGGCGGTCCTCCGGGGAAAAATAATATCCTATGTTAAAGGGAAAAAAAGAAAGACAGAAGCGCAATACAAACAGGCACTGAACAGCGTCAGAATAGCATACACATTATACAATGCATCCCCTTCAAATATAAATAGAAAAAATTGGTTGGAAGCAAAAAAATCTATGGACATGTGGGCAAAAACGAGGGAACTACATACAAAGTCATATAGGGATTTATTCATGTATAAGCATGGAAGTAAATCAGGTAGACTTCTAGCGAGACTTGCTGGTGGGGATCTTAACCCCTCACGCATATACAGGCTTAAAGGTGAAAGTGGAGAAATTGTACACCACCCTAAAGATATAAATAAACTGTTTGCTGATTACTACAGCAAATTTTATAAAAACCCGCTAACGCCTGACCCCACTGCTACAACCTCCATTCTTTCTACCATAAATCTCCCAAAGCTTACAGAGGAGCAAACAGACCTTCTGAATGCCCCAGTAACAGTAGAGGAGGTGAGGACAACGATAACAAACCTGCATAACAGCAAAGCCCCAGGGCCAGATGGCTTAACTGCAGAGTTTTTTAAAATTCTTAAGCAAGACATAGCCCCAACACTCACTGAGATATATAACCAAATTCTAACAGGTAAAAATTTTCCTGATTCCGCAAACGAAGCACACATTAAATTAATTGGGAAAAAGGGAAAAGACCCTCTCTTACCGGATTCCTATCGCCCAATTTCGCTCATTAATCAAGACCTGAAGATCCTTACCAAACTAATGGCAGATAGATTATCACAGGTAATTCCGTCCCTAATTCATCCCAACCAGGTGGGGTTTGTGAGGGGAAGAGCGGCGGTGACGAATGTCAGGCGCCTTTTAGCAGTATTAGAGCATGTTAAAGCATATCCCATTACAAACAAAAATGCGGCCATACTGGCGTTAGACGCTGAGAAGGCCTTTGACGCAGTGCAGTGGAACTGGCTCGAACAGGTCCTAATTAAAATGGGCTTTAGTGATTCCTTTATGAAATTTTACCATCTTCTATATGAACATCCAAGAGCCAGAGTTGCCACCCCGGGCTTTCTCTCCAAACCATTCCCCTTGTGCCGAGGAACAAGGCAAGGCTGTCCTTTGTCGCCGCTGCTCTTCAACATTGCATTAGAACCACTAGCTAGATTGCTAGATAAAACTATCAGGGGCATAAAAATAAATAATCAAACAGTATCCTCTGCACTATTCGCAGATGATATACTCTTATTCTTGGATGATCCCCACCAGCAAGTCTCTACTGTCCTAAGTGTAATAGAAAAAGTAGGTAGGGAGTCAGGATTTAAGATCAACGCTCATAAAAGTGAACTCCTCTTTCTTTCTCATAAAGCAGATACTACTCAAGCGCACACCTTGGGAGTAAAGGTAGCTCATAATTACATCACCTATCTAGGCCTTAAAATAAATAAAAACCCCTTTCAACTATACTCAGATAATATAACCCCAGTGATCAACAAAGTGATGGCTCAATTAGAAGGTTGGGCGGCCATTCCTCTAGGACTGGCGGGAAGAGCTGCATTGATCAAGATGATAAGCTTTGGCAAACTGCTTTATCCAATGCAGGTCCTCCCGCTACTCTTCAAACATAAGGATTTAAGCAAATTAAATAAAGCATTTTCATTCTTTCTATGGGCGGGCAAAAAAGTAAGAATAAAACTTAACAGGTTACAGCTCCCCAAAGACTCAGGCGGTTTAAACCTCCCAGACATTAGGAGATACAACTTAGCTTGCCTAACAAGACATGTCCGAGATTGGGTGTCGGAGTCCAGCTCCTTTTCAAACTATAATCTAGAAAGCGCCATGGCAGAACCTTGGCATCTCAGAGGCCTTCTCCATTCCCCTTGGTCAGCATTACCAACCAGAATCAAGCATAGCCAATTACTAAGAGACACAATCACTGCATGGAAAGAAATACGCAAGCTCTTTGGTCTTCCCTGGTCACTTTCGAAATATATGCCCCTGTGGGGACACCCCGGTTTTACACCAGGCATGATGCATGAAACTTATAACAACTGGGAGGACAAGGGCTTAGTAAAGCTGGGAAATTTCTTAAACCTTACAGAGCACAGGTGGTATACTTTCAGAGAATTACAACGAGAGCATCAGCTCCCTAATCACCACCACTTCATGTATACACAAGTTAGATCATATGCCAAATCACTCTTGCAAAATGTGTCCCATATAGCCAAACTGACACCTTTTGACTCATTCTTAAAACCGGGAGGCACTAAACTATCCCTCTCAGAACTTCAAAAAGCGCTAGCACAAATAAAAATAGAGGCCAGAATAGAACTGAATTTTAAAAGCTGGGCGGCCAATATGGAAGAGGAGCAAATCGCATCTAAAATAGTAGAGGGCAATAACACGATCAGAAACATCATGACTAGCGAAAAATGGAGAGAATCACATCTATTATTTATGTTTAGAGCCAAATATGCTTTTGATATCAAGTATGCCAAACCTCCAGCCCATTATAAAAACCAGTGCCCCAAGTGCTTGGAAAAAAATGCTGGACTGTTTCACTGCATATGGACATGTCCCATGATCCAACTTTTCTGGAAGGAGGTAGACTCTCTCTTAAAAATCATCTGCAAAAAATCAATACCACAACAACCAGCACTTTTATTATTTAACTATGTCGATGTCTCTCAACAAGGATGCCCTAGAACTTCAGTACCGGACATTGCACACCTAATCATACTGGCGGCAAGAAAATCCATATTCAATCGATGGATCTATCCAACTCCCCCCTCCATACAGGACGTTCATGATGAACTTTCTTACTTAATGAAACTGGAGAGACTAGATGCCATCTTAAATATATCGAAAGGCACGAAACGCTTTTTCAAGATGTGGAAACCATACATTCTCCATGTAGTCCCTTCGAAGGATCTCAATAATTTTATGGAACCTTTCAAGTACTCAGAATGGTACGCCTACAACCAACTATTGGGGACACTTGGGACTTTGGAAATCACTTCCAACCGTGGTCAGACCTGATTCCAGCTAAAGCCAATGTAACATCTTAATTTATATGCCTTGGGACCTGGGGGAGAGCAAAGAGAGGGGGCGGGAGGGACATGGGTTAGACCCCTTATGGGTAGTTATCTAAGGGAGATATGAGGTTGTATGTATAAAACAAAAACAATCTATAGTACAAGCTTCGAAGTATGCTACCTCAACTATCAGAGAGGGCTTGAAAGGCCTTCAATTGCTCAGGATAGAGTAGATCCCAGGGCTGTTAAGCTACTAGGAGCACTGTCTCCTTTTCTATTCTTCTCTTAAATTGGATCTGCTTCCACTGTGTAGTTGAGACTGGAATGTGCATCTAGCTAAGACCTGAGCTCTACTGATATCTGAAAGGTCCTCTTGATCCTCACTTTGTATAATTCTCTTGTACTAGACCTGGTCATAAATTTATGTATCTTTTATATTTACCTCTGGTTGTATACTGAAAACTCAATAAAAAAAATTTCAAAAAAAAAAAAACACCCCTCACCCACTCACCCTTGCCATTGTGCAAGCCTTGAGAAAGCCTGGAGGACTCGGGCTGTCCACATGGTTTGAAGAAGGTGGAGGTGTACAAGCACAACAATCTCATAGCCGCTATGCATGAGAGAGGGATCCTAAATCACTAAGATACCTGTGATGTAACTCTGTGCAGAAGAACTAACCCTGTTCTTTCACCTAACCCTAACCTTAAAATTTTTATTGAAACAGTAATTAACACCTTGATACAATTATGTTTTGCAATTAGACAACAATATACATATCAAGCATATGATAGCATTTTCACTACAGAAAGTTGTTACATGTCTGGTATTATGTTGATAGAATTAAGCAATTCACTTTCCTCAAAGTGAGTAATAATGACAGGTACGATAAAACAAGAAAGTAACAAACAGCAACAAGCTGTATAACAATTATGTAAGAAACTGCTGCCCTTTAAAACACTATGTAATTTTGGCAGCAGATTTGATCACTGTGATCAAATCTAAAGAAGATGCCCCAAAATCGTTGTCCAATTGATTTCTGCTTGAAGTTGATGAAATTACATATCGGGAAGGACTCGGGAGCAAAGGGGGTGCAATGGCATCTATGCCTGGGGCCTAGAGCCATCTGCAGGTATCCCCTCAGTAAAAACTGCTAGCGGTGCTCCTGCAGAGTAGTTGCAGCAGAGTGCACTCTACTCACCTCGACTGTCACCTGGGGCATTCCCTCCTTTGTGCTTCTTTGAGAAAAACTTTAAATTTATTTGTGTGGTGTTCTTGGCCTCTCCAACTGTTAGTGGTTTATGACTTTTCACTACTTCATTGGCTTTTTTAAATTACACAATTTCTTTTCCAGCCAACTAAATGCATTAAAATACAGCGGTTTGGCAAGGCGAGGATTGCCTGATACCAGATACATGTGCTTGCCAGTTGCTTGAACTGCTGCTAAAAGCACTACCTTCCCCTCCATCCCCCTGGAGCAACAGGAACTACTTACCGATTGTCCAGACGCCCTCTTCTATGTATCATGCAGCTCCCAGTGGCTTTCCTGTGTCCTCAGTGTACAGCTCCCGGCGTATATCTCCATACCCACATTGGGTCATGGGACAGGCAGGAAGTAGAGCATGGATATTGGAAAGCCGCGGGAAGGTGCAGGATGCATTGAAGAAGGCAGCCAGATGATCGGTGAGTAGTTCCTGCATTCAAACCGCCTCCAAATTCCCCAAAGCTCAGCCCCATTATCCCACTCAGGCATGCCAGTTAGTTGAGATTTCCGATCGCCTGAGTTCCGGATAACGAAGACTTTGCAGTAATGGCATGAAAATCTCCCCTAAATCTTCTCAAGCCTAAACCCTCCCACAATGGTGAATATCCTGCTTTATGTATTGTTAGTTATTCCAGCTGACATTTTAAATGTTTATTAAGTGAACTAATGTGTTTTGTATTATTGTGTATAATTAATATACATTACTTAAACCAAACCTGACTTGTTTTTAGCTCTGCATAATCAGCTACAACACAAATAAGTATATACAGTGAGTCCAAAATGAATGTGCAAAAATGAACGCATCTATTAGGGACATGAGTAAAATAAAATTTCATTGGCTGCTTTTCACACATCATGAAAGTTTCCGTTTATTTTCCTGTTTGCCAGTTTGCAGGGAACAGGTGCAACTGAAATACATATGCATGTTAGAAAGATTTGTTTCTTATGCTGGACACTTGCTGAATGGTTTAAAAGTTAAATCTGAAGCACACGCAATGGGCTTGATTCACAAAAGTGTGATAACTCAGTTATCACGCCTAAAAGCTTTGCACGTGCAAACTAGGGTGCTAAGTAGTTTGCACATGCAAACTACTTAGCTCCCTACTTTGCACGTGTAAACTACTTAGCACCCTAGTTTGCACGTGCAAAGCCTTGAAATCAATGGAGCTTCGCCCACACAGTAAAATAGAGTCAATCACAAAGTAGATACAAAGAACCGGCACTGCAGAGCTCAGTGTAAGAGTGTCACCAGCATTAAGATACTTTCAGGGAGGAAATATCTGGTATATAAGCTGAAATGTTGCGTGCTCTGGCCTTAGAGACAAAACAGTTCAAATTATTATTATTTTATTATTATTAATAAATTATTATTATTATTAGCCAGAAAAATAAAGCTAATGTGAGGAAACACAGAAAAACCGCCGCAAGGGCTCAGAGTGAGGCGGCTGTTTTCGCGTCCAACAAGGCGGCACAATGCGGAGAAACCGCCGCATGCCGCATGGACAGAGCGGCGGATTCCGCGTTGGAGGCGGCAGATTGCACAGATAGCAGAGCGACTGACAGTGCAGCCGGATGCGGGGAAACCGCCGCTCCCTTGGAGAGCGGGGCGGCGCTCCCCGCGCTTGAATCAGGGATTACTTTGCAAGACATGTCTGGTGTGGCTGGGACTGCTAGTCCACACAGATTCAGAAGGACACGCGCGCGCGCTGAGAGGCAGAGCTTATATGACAGCCAGAAAAGGGTCAGCTGACCAGGCTGGTCAGCTGACAATTTCACCACTTGCCATTGGTCTAGCACTTAGAGGAGGCGCCGGAGAGCACCTTACTATATATACTGGGTGCTGGGCATTCTCTGGTTGTCTGCCGTTGCGATCACAACGTGGTAGCACTCAGACCTTGTTTGTATCTGTGTTCTAGCATAGTTTCCAAAGGTGTTGACATCAAGGCGTTCACACCTTAGCATTAGGAACATTGCATTGTATTATTTGTTATGACCTTCCGCCTGTCTGACGATCCCTCTGAACTCTGATCTTGTACCTTGCTATTTCTGATATCCTGTTGCCAAACTCTGCTCGTTCCTGACTCTGTATTTGCATCCTGATTCTGTACTTTATCTGTCTGTGTGTTAACGACCTGGCTTGCCGACCACGAGAACTGGCCTTACTGTTAGAGGCAGTTCCCAGACCTGTTAGTGACACCCTCCCTCTTGGGTGTCACTCACGCTCTGACCTTCCTATCCTCTGCCTAGCCCCTTCCTCCTGGAGAGTCTAGGCCATAGGAAGGAACACTCTTCTGAGAAGTGCTCAAAGTATACTGTTGCATATACACTCTCTTGTTCTCCCTGGTGTCCAGAGGTTAGTAGATATATCTGATTATTGGTGATACTGCAGATCACCAATAATCGGGTATATTCTGTATTCCTGGTGAGACTTCAATTCACCGGTAATCAGACCCTCTCTGTGTTACACCGATCGTTACAGCTAATTTTATGCTGAATCTTTTGCAAGTGCCTACCTATTTCTCTACCTATGCCACAGTAAAATAGAGTATGTTAATGTAAATATGAATGGTGGTTACATTAACATGTGCGTCGCATAATGAAGTATATACAGTAATAATCAATGTTTTACATTGCACTCACTTGATCTGCACTGACTTTGCATGCTAACTGTCATTATAACGTGAAGTCAGTGCAGTTCACTGTACTTTGCACGCAAAGTGTTTGCGCGCAAAACTTTACACGCGCAAACTCTTACGCGCATGTTAGCACGTGCAAAGTGACTTTTCACTGGCATGCTAACACTTTGCACGCTTTAGTGAATCAAACCCAATGTCTCTAATTTAGAAAATGTATTGCAGGGTGTAAGCAAGGATTGACTAACAATAATAATATATAATCAATATAATACATTTCAAAAATGTTAATTTTGTTAATTTTGTTTGTTCTGATGTTTTGTTTGTTTTGTTAAAAATGTTAATTTTGTTTGTTCTGATAGCCAGAAATGTCAGCAGAATATTAGCATTTACTCCCTTAGTATCCTGTTAAAAGTGGTGTATTTTGTGTAGTGTTGCTAGTCGGTCTGATTCAAAAAGATCAGATTTTGTTTGATATCAGTAATTTGATTTGATATCATACCAAGACTGACTACCTTTTCTGGCACAATTCAAAGGCTGGGGGCTATATCATAAAATAAATTATATAGTTATACAAATAGCAGATATCCTAAATCAGCACCATTTTGATTCTGTAGCTGTTAATGCAACAAAAATAGAGGCGCCAGGAAGGATAAAACACGCTAAACTGTTTAGAAATGAGAGGTAGTGGTGGACTTACCTCCCCATAGATGACTCAATGTTTCCTATTCAGGAAACAGCGGCGCTTTTCATAGGTTTGTAATCCACTTCCTCTGGCAGTGTAAAGGAGCAACTGGGAGGTATCAAATAATATGCTAAGAGTTTATTCTAAAATCATACTCATATTATAACATACTTGTTAAAGTATAGTTTAACTAATAAGATTTGTTAAAGCAAAACAGTATTTTTTCCCACTCTTTTTTATTTCTATTGTTCTATAAATGTTGTGATGCTGTATGTACTATAAATAAAAAAACTGTTTGCAAAGGTTTGCAAATCATGTAAACCCTACATTATTATTGAAAAGAACATGATGACAACATGTCAAATGTTAAAAATTAGATTTAAATGATTTTTAAAGAAACATATACTAATTTTGAATTTAATACCAGAGGAGTAATGTTTTAAAACATACTGCTGGCAGGGACTCTTGCATTAGTCTATGAAGAGAAACGGAGCGCACAATAGTGCATTACCTGTGTTTATTTTTATGTCGTTTTACACCGCCAATGACGAGGTGTTTTTTTATCTTGATACAAGGCATTTTTAACATTGCTACACGGGTTTTTGTCCGCCCCAGCCACGGCTGAATAAAGTTTTTCTTTCCTATTGATTCCATGGTGTATTCTCACCATGGTAACACACGGAGGTTGGCTTATAACCTTCCATGTAGCGTGCATGCGTCATCTGACGAAGGCGCAGAGCGCCGAAACGCGTAATGACGCTGCACGCATAGTGTTTCGGCTCTTCCCAACCACCGGGTCCCGCGCTGCTGGCCACAGTGCGCTGCTGCCGCCCTGCCTAGGATAATAAGCGGTTGGCTTTACCGCTGAGAAGCGTTTTAACTTTTGATACCTTGTGAGTATAACTTTTAATTCACCACTATAAATAAACACAGGTAATGCACTATTGTGCGCTCCGTTTCTCTTCATAGACATCTTGCCTTACCCTACCGTCTGGAGCAGCACAGTACATTACCCTTTTCAACAAGGAAGACTCACCATTGTGTATGAGTGTCTGCAGCCTCCGGAGAGGAGCGCAAGGAGTTTTTGCTACGTTTGTTTGAAACTCTTGCATTAGTGTAAGTTACCTGGCATCTTAATTACACTATGCGTCTGGGGGAATTATCGTACTTGATTTGCTACTGCAGCACAGTAAACCAAGCATTGAGCGCCATTGTTTCTTGTTTGTATTCTATAAGCCTAACAACGTTTAACTATTCACCATCCTCGTTATTGCTTTCACCTTTGGTGAGCTACTTATTCTACTAGAATTGAAATTGCAGCATATTACACTGGATACAGAGCAGCACTGCTGTTTGTGTGCATAGAGCCGAAACTACTTTTAACTTATGATTATAATTTTCATCATCATCATAATCATCATCACTGATATGTGCTTTGGGGTTTATTTTATTACATTAGATATACAACTTTTTCCAACTGCTGTTAAAATGATGATGATGATGATGATGATGATGATGATGATGATGATGATGATGATGATGATGATAATAACAACCTACTTAACACAATGTTCATCATTTAATTAAGTTACTTTTATGTACAGTATTCAAGAAAACATCCAAGTGGCTTTCTCGGTTCAAATAAGATGTATGAATACACAGAAATTTACTTTTATGGTACTTTGGTAATTAAATCACATGCAGACACTGATGCCTGGCTGCACCTAAACTGAGTTACATAGAGATGTGAAACATTTTGTTATCCTCTATAATAAAACCCCTGTGTCCCTGTGGACTCCTGTGTCCATGCTTTTTGCCCAGCGTGCATGCGCGGCACACGGCCGGACAATGGGCTGTACAAGATGATGAGGCCCTGCGCGTGTGGTGCATGGGTGTGTGCGCACATGGATATGTGCCACGATGCATACGTGGGTATGCGTCACGACCGTGCACGCGCATGTGTGCTGACCTGTAGGCGATGTGGTGGCAGTGGCGGTGACAGGGACAGGAGGGAAGAGGGATGTAGCGGCAGAGGACCCCATATAAACTACATTGAGGGGCGCATGATTGGGCGCATTGGTGGCATGTGATTGGGCGCAGGGAGTCAGCTGACCGCTTCCTGGGAACCTCACTATTGGACCCAGCGTGTCAGTTGACATGCATCATCCTTAGCCTAGCTAGGATTGAACAGCAGTCGGAGAAGTGCTTCAGTTACTCATGATGTCAAAGCTGCAGGCATCATGGGAACTGTAGTTTAACAGCACTTTTCCCGGCATATAACAGCCAGCACTACACTGCAGCTGCTCCACTCAGAAGGCAATGCTGCACATTTACCGGCAGGCGATGCAGAGGCGGTGACAGGCTGCAGGGAAGAGGGGTGTAGCGGCAGAGGCCTAGTGCTGTTATTGTAATGGAACTTAGGTCTAGTTAATTCATAAACTTTATTTGAGGAGCATGAGGTACATCATGCAGTTGTTAATTGGTCAAGCTACATAGCCAGAGGCGTGAATTTTTGCTTAGCTTTTCCTAGGTAATGATGTTAAAATGCCACTGCGTTATGTTGTTGAAGCTTGTCCAGGCATGGAGGTTCCATAACCGGCTTTGTTCCTACATCTGAAGAACTTAATCATCAACAAGTAGTAAAATACTAAAAAGAAACAGAAAATTTTCAGTATAAACTGCCTTATTTTCTGTTAGGAATATGATTCAAAACTAATTTATAAAGGCACGCCATTCATCAGCAGCGGCAGCATGTCTGCTATAAGGAAAAAATATAATATGTTTGGAAATTTCTCAATGGAGCTCAAGTCTGATAAATAAAATGACACCTTTGTTAGAGTAGAAAAATCCTTGAATAAGTCAATGCTTTGGGTAAAGTATATAGCTAAATATGAGTTTGTGATGGAAGAAGAACATCTGTTATTCGGTTATTTCCCATATGGGAACTACAAACCTTTGAAAGCATCGATGGGAAAAGTTTTATTATTTTCACTGAAACTGATTCTGAAATATAAGCTGAAATCTTTAGCTTCTATTTGACTTATTTGAAAACGTTAGAAGGTTTTATCAGGGCTTTATTGTTGTCCTTCTACATTAGAAGATCAATCCAGTTTCCATGAAAACATGAGAAATTGTATATGAATATTTGGACAAAATATTTGTCAAAAGACCTTCTTGATTTCTGTTACACAATTCACAATAGGGTCAATCTTAAAGAGGAACTAAAGTAAAAAATGTCTTCCCCGCCCTAAGAAATTAACCACTCCATCATAACCTTTGTAGACAAACAGTTAAGGCTTAACAGAGTGGCCCAAATGCAATACATTTTTTGTCCTGAGTTTCTCTTGAGTTTTCTCCTAGGTGATATGTTCCCAATTTGTAAAAGCGCAAATCACAGTATTCTGAATCAGCTCCAGTTCTTAATATGCAGTCAGTGATACTTCAATGCAATGGGATGAGTATCCAACAACACCAGGGCACCCTTTGGGGAACAAACTCACCAAAGTTAGATGACCACCGTTAGGTTAGTCAATAGCGCTTTGTCACCGGGATCCTCCGTGTCATCAGGGTCGCAGTCCCTTGGGCCTCTTTAAGTGATGTTTATGTGCACCTCAAAAGCAAAAAGCTCCCATAGCATAACTGTTTTATAAAAATGTGGTTAATTTGGTTAATTGGCATAGGGGAAGTGGTAGGCAACTTCATTAGTTTCAAAATCTAAAGGCTTTAAACAGAGTATTTAATGTAAATTAAGTAAATTACAATAAGAAAATACGCTAATGAAGATGGCTTTGCAAACTAAAATCTAGGGGCTAAGTTTATACTGTTAAATTGTACATATATCTCTGCTTTTGTTTTCAAAGCTTTCAACTTCTGTTACAGTGCTTTCATATGATGGATTTGATTGAAATGTCTTCACCGTTGTTGCCAAATCCATGTTGATATTTTTCCATGAAAAATATTTGTCCATTATTAATCAGTGCAAGATGTGTTAAACCATATGCGTTCAATTTCTTGTGTCTAAATAAATTCCTAACAAAAGGCATAGAATTTTGCCATTTTAAAGAACCTGGCTGGATTTAATCCAGTGACCTGTGCTGTTATTTGCACTATTTCAGTTGTCAGGCCAGTCCAGAACTTTCCCCAAAAAGCCTTTCTTGTTGTCTGCCAGACTGCATACATCTCAAACTTTTTATCTCTGTCTTCAACTTATCTTTACCTGGCTTGATTATGTTTCTAAGGTTCTACAAGGAACCTGGTTTATCCAGTTTATATTTTTACCTTATGTTCCGACTTGCTTTATTTTAGAAGCTGGGCCAGATTCTGATCCTGCTTAAACCAATGTAACACACTCTGGCTCTCCTGCTGTGGCCTTGCACCTTGATTCTGATGCAGGATCATGTCCCTTTACTTTGCAGCTGTAGACCTGTATTCCATCTCCTTACTAAGGTCCCACATACTGATTGTTGCCAAATATCCTTGGCCATAATTCTCCTAATAAGTTTGTGCACCTAGATTATATTATCAAGCTGTAGAACATTGACTTGATGTTCCTATAGCCTTGTTCCCATTGGTAAGACTCATTTTGTCCTGATCTTAGTGTCCAAAATTACTGCTGTTATGACTTCACTTTCTGTTGTGTCTGCTCACGCTAAACTTAAAGGACACCCGAGGTGAAAATAAACAATTTTATCTATCCTACTTCTCCTAAAAATGACTTTTTAAAATATTCCACAGTTTTATTTTATATTTCAATCTACTTTTTAACTGTGTTTATTGTTCCTGCTCAATGACCAGTGCTGCTCGGATACCCCTTTTCAAAATCTGGATTGGATCCGAATCCGGATACCCAGATATCCGATCCGGGTCGGATATTCAAGTTCAAAATTTTCCAATCCGAATCGGATATCTGACCCTACTATCCGAGATATCCAGGCAAATTCAGATATCTGGATAGAAAAACCGGAAGTGGACTTTAAATTGCTTTATAAATGTTTTTTAGGGTATATGAGCAATGTAGCATCATTATTTTGTAAAGGGGAACACTAACACTTAAAATCTTGGCAAGTGCCGCGTGACACGTGGCAAGTGCCGCGTGACACGTGCCAAGTGCCGTGTGACACGTGCCAAGTGCCGAGTGACAGTCAGACAGCAGAGGAGAAGACACTAGTGCACACTAACTGTCACACTGCCACTGCTCACAGCACAGCAGTTCTGTAGTACTACTACTCTAACTACTACTAGCACACTGATTGCAGTACTACAGTACTAACTACACAATAACACAGTAATCCTATTCTCTAATCCCTAACCTAACCTATACCTAAGGCTAATAGCTGGCCAGCAGGCAGCAGCTGGCCTGGTCTGTGCACAGCATACACACAGACACATAGCAGCTGCCTGCAGCACACACTCTGATTGTCACACAAATGACATCAAGCTAATTAATGATTTAACAATAGTGTAGTGATAATAAAGGGTTTAATCACTGAACAGCTTTCGGTTTATCATTGCTAGGCCAGCAGCACTGGAGCACACACTCTGACTGTCATACAATGACATCAATCAAGCTAATTAACGATTTAACAATAGTGTAGTGATAGTAGTGAAGGGGTTAATCACTGAACAGCTTATCCCTGTGTACAGCCCTTGGCCCAGCAGCACTGGAGCAAACACTGACTGTCACACTATGACATCAATTAAGCTAATTAACGAATTAACAATAGTGTAGTGATAGTAGTGAAGGGGTTAATCACTGAACAGCTTTAGGTTTATAACTGTGTACAGCCCACTTGCTAGGCCACCAGCACTGGAGCATGTCTCTTAGTGAGCATTCAGCAAGCTAATACGATATGTCTCATCATGGCAGCCCTCCTTATTATACAGGGGGGCTGGCCAGTGTTCCTTTCTGTGATTGGGTGCCAGGGTTTAGGATGGGAGCCCTCTGATTGGCTCAATGAGGTCAGGTGGGGCTGGCCAGGGTTACCCTCTGTGATTGGTTGCTAGGGCTTCTGCTGGGAGCCCTCTGATTGGCTCCACGACGTCAGCTACTTAGTTATAGTATTTCAGATCTGGATATCCACGTTATGCGGCCAAATATCCACAGATAGCTAACCGGATTTCTAGAGAAATCCGGAATCCGGAATCTGATCCGGATAGCGTAAAAATGGTCGGATATCCGGGTTACCCGGATATCCGGAATCCTGATGAGCAACCCTGTCAATGACACATTCATTGAAGTATGCTAGAGCTAAAATCTATGAACTATTGGCCCTTTTATCTCTGAACTATTGGCCCTTTCCTGCTCTCGGAAGTCATTTTCTGCTAGGAAAGTGTTTTATAGGTGTAATTTCTTATCAGTGCGGATCACACTGTAGTCTGACCCAGTCTTGACTCAAATAGGAACTGCCACTTACATACCTGATGTTTAACTCTTTCAAGCAGAGAAAGAAAAAAAAAGGAACACAGCATAGTTATTTGTGTGCTAGGCACTGTACATAACCATGTCTATCTCATCATGTCACATGTCAACTCGGGTATCCTTTAACGGCATGAATTCCAAGTTTCCCATGCCTTACCAGCTGAGGTGATGTCTGCCTAGAAACTGCTGAGTGTGACGTCAGCAGGGGGCCTTCAGCGCATGCGCGGACCTTCTACGCAAGCACAGTTGGCCCCGACTGACAACACTCAGTCAGACTGAGCCCGACTGAGCCGTCTACTGGGGTTTCATTGTGGCTACATGGAGAATTCCTGGCGGAAGCACACGTGATGACGGCGAGGGACGCATCCATGCTTATGGGGCTGGAGGAAGCCCCGGGTAAGTAAACAATAGTCTTTTTATTGATCTCTGGGTCTCTTTAAGGACTAGACATTGTTAGCCGCTTCTGGACACAGGTAATTGAAATTAAATTTGGAAACCGTTATCCCTGCCAGGGCATAGAGTTCAATTATCATGCCACACTGTCCTGCCGCTACCACTGATCGTGCCACTCTCCCGTCGCTGCAGTACAGTCCACTTGTTCTGCTGTCAGTATGATAGCAGAGCTCCATGAGCCGTTCAGGAGCCAATTTCATTGCTCCTGACCCTGTGACGACTGTGATTGGCTGTGATTGGCTCACAGTGATCACAGGGTCAGGAACCAATGAAATTGTCTCCTGACCACCTCATGAAGCTCTGCTGTCTTAGGGACAGCAGAGCAAGTAGGCTTCAGTGAAAGAGAGTGGCGTGAACAGCGAGAGAGACGGGTCCATGTGGCAGGACGTGTGTGAGTCCCGTTTTTTGTACCAGAAAGTCTCTGATCCTTAAGGGGCCAGAGATTTCTGGTACTTAAGTGGTTAAAACTGAACTAACTCACAAGCTATCTTAATACTGACGCCCTCTAAGAACTGCAATCAGATTACAAAATTATGTTCTCACACTGAACCTATTTAGAGTTGGCAATGAAAAAGCATCTGAAGCCTAATTCCTATGAGTTGTAACGTCACACATTACTGGTTCCATTATATGTGACTCACTGCTAACTGGTAACATTGTGCTACATGCTATGTTAATAGACCATTTAATGAAATATTACTCCTTCTATAATTGAGCCAAATAGTCAAACTGTTGTTTGTACTTTTGCTTAAGAAAAAAAAAATGTTTGTTGTCTTCATCCCAACTTTCTTTATTTTTTCATGGTTTTGAAATATTTTTCACATAAGTGTCTTAAAAGAAGTAAAGAACAGCACCATACATTACTGAAACCACAGTAGATAGCATATATGAAGAGTAAGAAGTTATTGGCCTTTTGTTATTTTGCAGTGACAACAATGTTCAAGAATGCAGCCAGCATCTTGTAAGATAACTATAATATTAAAATGTGAATGTGCTTTTCTCCTGTTGGACTCAAAGCACTTGAGAGCTGCAGCCAATTAAGGACTCAATATCAGTAGGCCACACTTGAACAGTAGGGTGTGAGGATCCGTGTGGCTGCCTGCGCAGGCAGGCAGCCTTTTGATCACTGTTCAGGTCTGCATTCTGCAGGTCTCTGGAAGAGAGACTTTTTGTCAGTTGTGCAGCTTGCTGCTGAGGAATTTGCATATGTTGGTCATGCAGATTGCCTAGCCACATCCCCTGTGGGCTTGCTTTATAAGGAGCTATGTTTCCCACAGTAAATGGCTGGTCATAAGGATTCTTCCTGTGAAACACTCTGGAGAGTGTCAGCCTTGCTCATTGTTTGAAAGTTTAGCTTAAGAGTAATTGCTGGGACTGTACTCGGCAGGTTCCCTAGTGCAGTTAGGGTTGCATATCTGTTTTGTCTGTCTGTGGCGATTGTCCTGTCCCTGCGGTGGTCGACAGGAGGTCATTCTGATCTTTGTTCTTGGAGTATAGCTGGAGCAGCGGTTGCTACCAGCTATCTCCTCTATCTGTCTTGCCTGGATCGCACTCGCCTAGCGCTAGTGCTGTGGGTCCATCTGATCTCCATCTCTCTGTCTCCCTGGATCGCACTGGCCTCTTTTCGCTAGTGCTGTGGATCCTATCTCTCGCTTGTCCCTGTTTTCGTGTGTCTGTCTTGTCTGCTACGAACGCTTGCTGGAGGCTCGGTGATGTAACCATTAAGCAAGTGCTCGCGTCTTCTGTTTCATGTTTGTCTGTCGGTGGTTAGTTAGGCGTGCTTGTCTCTATTGTGCTTATCACGTGGAGACTGCGCATGAACGCGTGCACTGTTGCGAATGAGCGCGGTGTTCGCGTTCAGTTAGCGTTTATTTTCCTTATCTCCTCATTGTATGATTTGCTGTGCCTTTGCTACTCTCGTGCTCCGCCTTGCTGTATCCTTGTTTCACGTCTGGCGATCGCACCTCTCGCGATCGCGTTCCTACTTAATATCTGCTATGGTGTGTGCACCGTCGTGGGTTGGCGACTAGTTTGGTGCACACACATACAATCTGTCTCTGTGCTCATTCTCAATCGCCTCTCTTGCGATTGCGTTTCTTCCCTTTGTACAATTCCTGTCTGGCGTGTGTGGTAGGGCAGAGGAGCTGTTCCTCTGCACTCCACAGCTCCACCTGCCGACAGGAATTTCCCTCTACAGGTGCATTGCACCTTCTGCTGGGTTCCCGCAAATTATACGTTTGTGGAGGATCTCCGCAGTGTCAGCGCACATCCTGTGCGCTGATCACGGAGAGAATTCCACAATCGTTACATAGGGTTAGGGAATTTTACCCAAGGACTCCTTACTGCATAGGTAACTGGCTCTAGACAGGATTCAAACCCTGGTCTCCTGTTTCAAAGTGCTGTTGTGATGTCACTGGGAAAAAAATGGCAAAGCTCAAAGGAAAGACCATTAACATGACAATACTATAAACATTAAGTTTTTCCTTAAAGCGGTTTAACACCCAGTATTACAACTTTGCTTTAAAAGATTGCTTACAGCTTACAAACTATTATGGCAGATTTTTTTTTAAGCAGAAATTCACTGAATGGGTTAAACATGACATTTTAGTGTTGGATTTAACTAGGAATCCGCATCCGTTCTTATCTGTAGTTACAAATGTATCTTTATTTGGAATACAAATAGACCTTTGAAAAGCCTGCCGGGGAAGCCCTCTTTGTTCTCTTAGAGCAGTGTTTGTTTGTTACATTGTAGGTAGATACATTTGTAACTAAACAAGCAAGCACGAGGAGCATTTCTAGCTAAATGCAGCACTAAAATGTCATGTTTAATCCATTCAGTGAATTTCTGCTAAAAAAAAAATCTGGCATAATAGTTTATAAGCTGTAAGCAATCTTTTAAAGCAAAGTTGAAATGCTGGGTGTTAGACCACTTTAAAGTGGATATGTATTTACACAACTGTCATGTGACAATTACTGCACATTACAAGCAACAACAGTTTGTGTTTGTTATTATTTTTTATTTAGATTGCACCAACATCTTCTATAACACTGTACATAGTGCAAAACATACAATAATAGGTATAGATACATAGAAGGACCTTATCGCTGGTGAAAGGGTCTAGTATTTAAATTCGGAGCAGCAGCCCCAGGACCACTCCACGCCAGACACGGCTGTCCCCCTGAGTGGCAGGGAAGTGATCCCCTGTCATAGGCTAAAGCCTAAAACAGCCGATCATGCTGATTGGCTGGGGGGGGGGGGGGGTAGGGTGGGAGTGTAAGGGAAAAAAATAATAAAAAAAGGTGAAATGTAATATAAAATTAAACAAATACATATTTGCAAAAAAAAAACAAAAAAAAAACATTGGAGGAGTGATCACAGCCCACCAACAGAAAGCTCTGGGGGGCAGAAAAGTTGGGGAATCACTTGTGTGCTGAGTTGTACGGCCCTGCAGCAAGCCCTTAAAGAGGCTCAGAGATGCCTTTTTTTTTTTTACTTACCCGGGGCTTCCTCCAGCCCCATAAGCATGGCTGTGCCCCTTGCCATCGTCCTGTTCAGCTGCCATCAACTCCCGGTACGCAGCTCAGTCTGACTCAGTCTGACTGAGTGATGTCAGCCGGGGCCTTCTGTGCTTGCGTCCGTCGCTGACGTCACTGAGCCACTTACCGAGGCTCACCGCGGCTGAACGGGACGGGACATCGTAGGAGGATGGCGAGGGACACAGCCATGCTTATGGAGCTGGAGGAAGCCCCGGGTAAGTAAAAAAAAGGCAGAAAGACTCATTTCTGAGTCTCCTTAAAGCTGCAGTGGACTATTTTGTAAAAAATGGCTTGGTCACTAAGGGGGTATAAGACCACGGTCTTCAAGTGATTAAAGGGGTTTATTGCAGTGTTTCTTAACCCATTCGCGTTCCGTCGTTTTCACGTGAGAAATGTTCACCTCCCATTCATTAGCTTATAACTTTATCACTACTTATCACAATGCACTGATCTATATCTTGTTTTTTTCCGCCACCAATTAGGCTTTCTTTGGGGGGTACATTTTGCTAAGAGCCACTTTACTGTAAATGCATTTTAACAGGAAGAATAAGAAAAAAATGGAAAAATTCATTATTTCTCAGTTTTCAGCCATTATAGTTTTAAAATAATACATGCCTCCATAATTAAAACTCATGTATTGTATTTGCCCATATGTCCCGGTTATTACACTGTTAAAATTATGTCCCTATCACAATGTATGGCGACAATATTTTATTTGGAAATAAAGGTGCATTTTTTCCATTTTGCATCTATCACTATTTACCAGTTTAAAATAAAAAAAATATAGAAATATTTTATCTTTACATTGATATTTAAAAAGTTTAGACCCTTAGGTAAATATTTACATGTTTGTTTGTTTTTATTGTAATGTTTTTTTTTTTATAGTAAACATTTTATTTGGGTAGTTTTGGGAGGGTGGGAGGTAAACAATAGATTTATAATGTAAATGTGTGTTAATTATTATTTTTTTTATTTTCAGGTGTAGTATTACTTTTTGGCCACAAGATGGCGGCCATGAGTTTGTTTACATGACGTCACTTTAAGCGTAACACACGCTTAGAGTGATGCATCGGGGAGGGAACAGCCAGAAAAAGCACAGCTTCCGAGAGAAGCTGTCGCTTTTTCAGCGGGGGAGAGGAATTAGTGATCGGGCACCATAGCCCAATACATTGATTCCGTGGCTACCGAATCCGCAGCCGGGAGTGCGCGTGCACGTGCGCGATCGGCCGCGGGAGCGCGCGGTAGCGCGCATGGTTCCTGGACGTAGTTTCTACGTCCAGGAACCAAAATAGGTTAAACCTGTCCTCATGACTCCCCAATGGTACATGTTTTGCAGGCAGCCTCACCTATGCACAGGTGGGGTAATTAGTGTCTCAGCTGTCTCCACATAGCTGAGACACTAATTACCCCACCTGTGCATAGATGAGGTTGCCTGCAAAACATTCACCATTGGGGAGTCACGAGGTCAGGTTTGAGAAACACTGCTTTAAGAAATTGGGATTTGAGTTTAGTACCATGTGACACCCCATTTGCTTGGCAGACATACTGTAACTAATTACCATAAAGCAAGGATGAAGGAGCTATCTTGCCATTCAACAACACTTAAAGTGGAGGCAGAAGGCCCTTAGGGGTGTAATCCTTAAATATTAGTGGGGCCTCGGGCAGAGAAAGTTGAAGGCTCTTCCTTAAAAAAGCTTTGGCAAATTGTTTTTTTAACCACTTTTTCCACCACTACAGTATATCTTTATCCTCTGTGACTTCATCTAAGCCACGAGGATGTAGATATAAGTCATGTAGCTGAAGCACAATTGGGCTTGCTCCCGTGCAAAACCTCCGGCACTATCTGCTGCAGCAGTAATTGGTGAAAGCGAAAATATGTTTCCTGAGTCAATAAGATTGATTTTTACCATTACAAATTATTTTATATTCTCAGTTCATGGTGAAAAATACAAACTGTAGCACTATTTCATGATATCTTCACCATAAATTGTGACAGGAACGTAATTTAAGTTTTGTGATAAACTGTAGAAACAGCCAAACAAAATTTGTGTTTTTTTTATGTACAATAGCGCATTTTATATTTAAACTGGAATTGGTACAACTGAGAAATAATGTGTTTTTTCTATTTTTGTCCTCTTTTTCCTGTTAAGCTACATAGAAAACAAAATTGCTTGAGGGAAAAAATGCCATATAAAAGCCTACTTAGTCTTGAAAACATATATATATATTTCATTTAAAGGGACTCCGAGTAGTGCAGTACTTATGGAAAGATGCATATCATTTTGAAGCTCTCTTTCTCCTCTTTCCAATGATATATAAACCATCGTGCTACGCCGAAATCGCGAAAACTAAAAGGCGTAGGACGGCGGTTAATGATATGCATCTTTCCATAGTTACTGCACTTTTTGGAGTCCAGCATTGTATTACACAGGACGACACTTTCCCCAGTGTTGACTGCTCCATTCAGCACAATGCAATGAAATACAAGGAACCCAGGGGGATATAATTACAAACATCATGCCGGTAGGTGTGAGGATATAATTAATTAGTTGTGGGTATGCTTAAAGGCATACCCACAGGCACTGCTGGGAGTCCCTTTAAGTGTCCTAAGTAGGGATATCATCATTATTGCTGATTAAATAGGGACATAGCTAAACTGCTCTGGTCCATAAAGGGGAAACAAGGTCTGGATGTGAAGTGGTTAAGAAAAGGGTGGTAGGTTGAAAGGAGGATAAAGCCAGAAACCCACTAGGCGATTTTCTGAGCGCTTTGAAATTTAAAAACTCTTGCTAATGTAATGCTATGGCTATGATCCCACTTGAGCGATGTAATTTTATAAAAATCCCGCATTGCATTAGCAAGAGCTTTTTCAAATCACTAGTGATTAGAAATCGCTCCTAGTGGGTTTCTGGCCTAAGGCTAGTTTGGCACTGGGTTTGGTGACCAGCACTATTGATAGAGTAACAAAGGCCACAGGCAACTTGTAATTTTGTAACTAGACAGCAGCATAATTTATTAGTAATGTACAGATGTTGAAATGTAAAGAAGTACAATAATATATTTTGTTTTTACAGCGTCCTAAACAATACACAAGTAATGTATGGGTTAACATTGTAACTGAAGACATTGGGCCTTATTCAATTCACTTTTTCTCCTAAGTTATCTTCAAGGAGATAATTTTTTAACTTCCTTTAAAAATACATTTTCAGCAGTTTGCAATTAAAAAGTACCAAAAAGCAGGTGAAAAGTACTATCAAAAGTGTTTAGAATATGTTCTTGCATGTTGGGGGCTTAAAAGGCATTATATCGACAAGGTGTGGAAATATCACCTAGGAGAAAACTTAATTGCATATGGACCGTTGAGTTAACACATGTTGGATAAGTTCTACAGCATTATTTTCATAGCATTGACATATAGAGATGGCCCGAACCTCAGATTTTTGTTTCGCGAAATGCGAACGCGAACTTCCGCAAAAGTTCAGTTCGTGCGAACTTTTGCGAACCGCAATAGACTTCAATGGGGAGGCGACCAAGGGGATCAAGGGGTCTAACATCGGAGTTTTTGCATGGATGAGTGGGATAGACGCCAAAAGTCCCGGGGAAAAATCTGGATTTGATGCAAAGCAGCGTTTTAACGGCAGAAATCACATTGAATGCTAAATTGCAGGTCCGAAGTACTTTAAAACATCTTGCATGGGTATACATCAATCAGGGAGTGTAATTAGAGTACTGCTTCACACTGACACACCAAACTCACTGTGTAACGCACCGCAAACAGCTGTTTGTGTTGTGACGGCCGTGCTGGACGGGTGCGCACCATGGCGAGATTGCTCTTCCTCAGTGATATCAGGTAATGTCGGACAGCCTTATCAATTTTCGATGGTTCTTTCTCTACCATTTTTAAAGCTTAAATCTGTTTTTTTTAAATTACATTTTCTGCTGGCTGTTCAGTACCTGTAACAAGAATATGTTATGTAGTAGATTGGGTGAATTCAGAATAATCTCACCTCTAGAAGTTGCTGGCGAACCTGTACAGGAGTAGCCAGCATGTAGGCTTTTATCCCTCTAGCCAGGGATCAGGCACAAAGGCAGTTAAAATATTTTAATAAACCTCAATCAACACTATACGGCAGCCACTGTTTCTTCTTTCCTACACGCATTACAATTAGACCACCACTCCAACTGCCCGTGAGCTGCCTGTGCAAGACTCATGGAGCAGCGTGGAGCTTTGCTTTTAGATCCCTTACTCCTGGAGCTGATTGTAATAGATTGCGGAAAAGCTGCCGCGCGGACTGACAGCAAGGCAGCTGATTCCGCGTCCAGCTCGGCGGTCTGATGTGGCTGGGTCTGTTAGTACACACAGGTTGAGGAATACGCGTGCGCGCGGCGAGGCAGAGCCTTTATGGCAAACGAGGAGGGATCAGCTGACCAGGTTGGTCAGCTGATCACAGAGCAAGTGGCCATTGGCTGATCAGCGGTGGGTGGCGCCGGGGAGCGTCGCTCTATATATAGTTATTGCTGGTCAGTCTCAAGTTGTCTGCCGTTGCGAACACTTACGTGAAAGCACTCAGACCATAGACAGATCCCACAGTGTGTTAGAACCAGGAGGACCTGGGAATTCACACTGAGCCAGATTACTTCTGTATTATTATTGTGTTATACTTCAGACTAGTTCCAGGGTGTTGAGACCACGGACCTCACACCCAAGACTAGGGATTCTGTGTTATCATTGTGTTATACTTCAGACTAGTTCCAGGGGGTTGAGACCACGGACCTCACACCCAAGACTAGGGATACTGTGTACCATCATATTATACTTCAGACTAGTTCCAGGGTGTTGAGACCACGGACCTCACACCCAAGACTAGGCATTGTTTGATATCTGTTATGACCTATTGCATTCCTGACTATCCCTCCGCTTTCCGATTCGGTACCTACGCATATCTGATTACCTGTTGCCAACCCTGCCTGCCCCTGGTTACCGAATCAGCCTTCTGTCTTTGTACTTTATCTGCCCGTGTGTTGCCGACCTGGCTTGCCTGACCTTGAGAGCTATCCCTCTCCATTGAGAGATTAGTCTCCAGACCTGTTTGTGACGCCAACCTTCCAGGTGTCACTCAGCCACAGGGCCTTGCTGCTATTCAGCCTGGGGCTCCACCCCTTTGGATGTCTCAGGCTGCTGAAAGGTCTTTGTACTTTCCAGAGGGAGGTATTTCCCATACTGCCAAGGACCACCTGCTCCTCGGGTGGTCCTCACTCAAAATCATTACTGTTGCACCAAACACTCACACTATATAGGTGTCCAGAAGTTAATTATACTTGGATTATTGGTGATTCTGCAGATCATCAATAATCAGGTATACATCTGTATTCTTGGTGATACTTCAGATCACCAATAATCAGATTCTCTTTGTGTGCTGACACCCATCGTTACACTGATGCTTTGAAATTCACCACAATCTGTTTGTGCAACCGCATATAGCGGACTCGCACACAGACAGGGTGTACAACCTCAGAGCCGCTCGCTGCCTGCCAACAACCATCCGAGTGAAGGAGGAATCCAGCTGCCTTTGTGCCTGATCCCTGGCTAGAGGGATAAAAGCCTACACGCTGGCTACTCCTGTACAGGTTTGCCAGCAACTTCTAGAGGTGAAATTATTCTGAATTCACCCAATCTACTGCTGTACTGTTCCCCAGAGTGAGCTCTGTCTCTTCTTGTCTCAAACACAGATACTTTTGCCACCGAGGTGGATACCAAGAGCAGCACCTTTATCCTTCCCTTCTTCCACCCTGCCACACTGATCGCTCCTTCTGTTTGCCGGAAGTAAACCGCCTGATTCTTTTCCGAGAAACTGTTATGGAGGGCAAGTCAGCTTTTGTGAGTGGCCACGGGTAATGGCCGGTAAATCAGGGTTCGATTCCGGTCTGGAGTTATGGAGAGCAAGTCTGCCATTCATTCAACTGTGTGAACCTTTTGATGGTACTTTCTCAGTAGCATGGTGACCATGGGTAATGGCCGGGGAATCCTGGTTCGATTCCGGTCCGGAGTGGGAGCCTAAGAAACGGCTACCACCACTACACATCCAAGGAAGCCAGCAGAAACGCTGTGGGTAAAGGAGCAGGAATGGCTACCACCACACTACACATCCAAGGAAGGCAGCAGGCACACTGTGGGCAAAGGAGCAAAAACGGCTACCACACATCCAAGGAAGGCAGCAGGCATGGCATGCACGTCCTGAGGTAGTGACCAAAAATAACAATACAGGAGGACTTTCGAGGCCCTGCTGTATATGAGATGAATCAACTTTAACTCCTTTAATGAGAATCTGTTATGGAGGGCAAGTCTGCCATGCATTCAAGTGAAAGGTATGCACTAACTGCCAGGTATAATAGAATGTGCAGTCAAAGATGCAGTGAAAGGTATGCAGTGACTGCAAACAGATGTTTGTGTAGTGACAGCCGTGCTGGACTGCGCACCATGGCGAGAGTGCAGGTGATGGCGGCTTTCCAGCCCATATGGTCGCCGGGCTGAGGTAGCTGAATGACAGTACAGTGACTGTCCCACTGATCAAATTTGGTCTGTCTACAATGAAGCAACGACCTTAGTATCATGGGTGTGCCCTCCCCCAGCCCCCCCCCCCCCCGAGACACTCATATAGCCGGCGGTCATTGCTTCATTGTGATATGAAAGCCCCTTCACCGCGGCAAGGTAACGATCATGAAGGGGAATTGACACATGTACATGCCTTTTGTTTTGTTGATGCAGCTGCAGTGAGAGAAATTAGGCAGGCATGCATGCACATGCAGCAAAATTGTTATAGCGGCCGCTACTCTACACTGACAAACTGAAAGTGGACATTTCCCATATGATCAGTGGAACCCAATAAAATGCCAGTCACCACAAAAACGGTGACCAGAGTCCACATGAGGCTGCATGCTTCTTCCCACATAGGATTCCATGCCCCTCTAGGGTTTGTTTTGCATAATTAGTGTGGCTATGAGGGCAATTTTAAATCCCAACACAATCTGCAGTTTATATGCTTTTTCTACATACTGTAAACCGACTCTCCAAAAACCCCTATTTGATAGGCTTTTCAATACAACATGTATACAAAGCAACAGAAAAAGCTGTGTCACACTGTTATGCTGTCTACTACATATATATATTGCCCATATAATGCCGATATCAAGATTGTAAGCTTCCCTGCTTCATACTAGACAGTAGACACTGAAATCTTAGTAAACTTCTGATGTATCCAGACTCTTTCCAGCCTCTCAACCTTTTCATGCTGTGCAATAATACTTTCACTTGGCTAATGTCTCACTGCTGGAAACATACAGGCAAACATTAAAATAGGTTAAAGATCATTGGCTTTCTATTTGGCTATTAGCACGTCTGAAATCAGTTTTTGGAAACCAAAACAATCACAGGTTGTCGTGTCTACTTGAAACTGTGATTTTTATCAGTTTCTTGCAAGCAATTTTAGGATTTATATCTTGAAGAATATTTCATCACTAGGATAGTGATATGAAAACAGAGTATGTGCTTGCAGTGTATCTTGGTCATCATACTGCTAACCCGATAGCCTCCGTAAATGATATCCATTGTGGTTTGAGTGGGGCAAATCTCAGTTTTCGCCTGGTTGTTACAGGTGACCAGGAAGGCAGCAAAAAATCCTTAACCCCTTGCACTCTCAAACTACAAGCAATCATGCAACCAAGTAAACAGACTGATTCAAAAACCTCTAAAGCGAGGCAAGTAATTATGGCACCCACTCATGCCTGGCAATTTTAGTGCCCCATAGAGGACAGTTACACTGCCGTAGCTGTGTAATCATGGCACACGGTACTTTTCACGTTGTGGGATTTAACGGTGAACCAAGTTAGTAATTACAATTAGTTGTGCGTGGGTAGGAGAGGTTAGTGTTGGCGTTGGTATAGGTGGAAGGAGGTTAGTATTAGGTGTAGATAGGGGAGGGTTAACATTAGAGTTAAATTATAATAGGTGACAGCAGAATATTGGTAACATTACAAATACTACATCCAGGGCACAAAACTAAATTTTAGCTTTACCGTGCGTCAAAATTCCCAAGCACATTACTTATTATTTGTATATTAAAAAAAATTCCAAGCACTTCTTATTACATGTATGCCCTCTAAAGTTGTTAGAAATGGAGGACATTAGCTATCAAAACACTGCAGTATTTTACATTAGAAGCCAATTCACCGAATGTCAAGGTTTTCTCCCTGGAACAGGTCCCTACTTTCACCAACACCACTCAGCAATCAAGCAGATGTTTTGGAATCATACCTCTATTGAGAGGATACTTGCAGTTCTTAGCCTTTCCTTAAAAGAAATCTGAAGTGAGAGGGAAAAGAAGGTTACCATATTTATTTCCTTTTAAACAATTCCACTTGCCCAGCAGTTCTGGGACTCCTTGGCTATAGCAGTGTCTGAATCACACACCTCTTATCTGCATGCTTGTTCACAGTCTATGGCTAAAAGTAGCAGATGAAGAGGATCAGTAGAACTGACAGGAAATAGCATTGTTTAAAAGGAAATAAACAGGGCAGCCTCCACGTCACTCTCACTTCAGGTGTGCTTTAAAGGAAACATACATTTCATGCATCTACCAATTTCACAAGAGAGCAACAAACAGTGTTAGTGTGAGTTTCAGTTTTTTGCTCTCATAATTAGAAGTAGAGTGACTCTTTTTTTACCCAATGCCATCAAGTGAACTTTAGAGAAGTGTCTGGAGTATGTATTTCAACAGGTGACACCAGAAGCCCAGGTGAAAAGTCAGCTTTATTTATTGCCGCAGTGAGTAGAGAGGGATGTGTCTCCAGCTGAGTTTGGGGAGAGCGGGATCAAAACCTCCCACTCCAACCAACACAGAGAAATTCAGTCTCGTTTGTGATCCACCTTAAGCATGCTGGGTATCTAAATACATAAAAGAAATTAACAGTAATTCTCCAATGTTGCACTTTTTGCAGCCCTAGACATTGGATAGTGTATTACATATTTGAAACCTGATATACCATTCTCCCTGCAATAAAAGGGTGAAATAACATTATGACATCTTTTGTAACTAGTACTAAAAAAATCTAAGTCAAAAAAAGTCCCTCAACACCTGTTCATAATATCAGTTCATTACTGATCAAATACATTTTGGCACAGTAAACAGCAATAATTTCCCCCCTTTCTTGAGCAAGGTTTGTCACTGCCATTCTGTAATGTTAAGAATGCAGGTTAAAGAAAATAGCAGAAACAGTGGAGAGATCTGTGTCCCTTTAGAATTGGCTTGTGATGTTTCTAACACACTAGCTTAACATGAAAAATGAATAACGTGTTTACACTAGATAGGGTGCTGCATATTTTCTGTGCTCTTATTGCATTTCTTTATAATTTATAGGAAAGTGTAATGGGCCATGCAGCATAACTGAGCAATGCTAGATTACTGAGATTAAAGGGTAGTAAAATACAGCCAACTCCAATTCCTGGATCATATTTGCTTCTGAAAAATCATATCTCTGAAAACAAAACAAATCCAGAAGATTATCATTTTATTTGTTAGGATGAGGGGTGTCCAGGCAATGAAATTCAGGTGACAAACCTCAGGAACCAGAAGAGGAACAGCGGGAGAGCCAGATAGTGTATTATTCCCAGGCAATGAAATAATGTGAGAAACTAATACTACTTACAAACCTGGGTTGCTATTAGGCAACCACAGTATTAGACAGGTGGAGAATTCTATCTCCACATGGATTGGGAATCCTCTTCAGGATAAGTTGGGTTGCATTCCGTAAAAAGGACCACTGGATAATTATCACAGGGGACGCCCCTGGGGGAGGGGAAACACTGTACACAATGTAGTATGCTTTGAGTAAACTTGGGTTTAAACAATAGGCGTTTTAAAGATGATAATTTTATTGGACACATAAAAAGACAATAGTTTCACAGGGCCTGTCTACTTCCTCAGGTCTATAATACAGTGTCTATGAATAAACACATAAAAGGTAGTGTTGGGCGAACAGTGTTCGCCACTGTTTGGGTTCTGCAGAACATCACCCTGTTCGGGTGATGTTCGAGTTCGGCCATATGGCCGAACTAAGAGCGCATGGCCGAGCGTTACCTGAACGTTCGTCTAGCGCTGTGATTGGCCGAACGGGTCACGTGGTTCGGACCCGAACGCGCTCTGATTGGCCGAACGGGTCACGTGGTTCGGGTAAATAAATACCCGATCCACGTCATTTCTCCGCCATTTGTCTGTGGGTTTAGCTTTGGGTAGGCAGGCAGGGTAGTTCTCTCTCCAGCCAGGCTAGCCAGGGTCCCCCCAGTCATTGTGTAGCTCCTGGGAACAGTAGTACACCGCTCACCCACACTATATAGCATTGTGTTTACTGCCACTCTGTGTCTCTCTGCTGGGAACAGTAGTACACCGCTCACCCTGTATAGCATTGTGCTCTGTGTCGCTGCTGTGAATAGTAGTACACCGCTCATCCACCACTGTATAGCATTGTGTTTACTGCCACTCTGTGTCTCTACTGGGAACAGTAGTACACCGCTCACCCTGTATAGCATTGTGCTCTGTGTCGCTGCTGGGAACAGTAGTACACCGCTCACCCTGTATAGCATTTTGCTCTGTGTCGCTGCTGGGAACAGTAGTACACCGCTCACCCACACTATATAGCATTGTGTTTACTGCCACTCTGTGTGTCTGCTGGGAACAGTAGTACACCGCTCACCCACACTATATAGAATTGTGTTTACTGCCACTCTGTGTGTCTGCTGGGAACAGTAGTACACCGCTCACCCTGTATAGCATTGTGCTCTGTGTCGCTGCTGGGAACAGTAGTACACCGCTCACCCACACTATATAGCATTGTGTTTACTGCCACTCTGTGTCTCTGCTGGGAACAGTAGTACACCGCTCACCCACACTATATAGCATTGTGTTTACTGCCACTCTGTGTCTCTGCTGGGAACAGTAGTACACCGCTCACCCACACTATATAGCATTGTGTATACTGCCACTCTGTGTCTCTGCTGGGAACAGTAGTACACCGCTCACCCACACTATATAGCATTGTGTTTACTGCCACTCTGTGTCTCTGCTGGGAACAGTAGTACACCGCTCACCCACACTATATAGCATTGTGTTTACTGCCACTCTGTGTCTCTGCTAGGAACAGTAGTACACCGCTCACCCACACTATATAGCATTGTGTTTACTGCCACTCTGTGTGTCTGCTGGGAATAGTAGTACACCGCTCATACTGTATAGCATTGTGCTCTGTGTCGCTGCTGGGAACAGTAGTACACCGCTCACCCACACTATATAGCATTGTGTTTACTGCCACTCTGTGTCTCTGCTGGGAACAGTAGTACACCGCTCACCCGCCACTGTATACCATTTCTGTACTGCCACTGTACTGCTGCCAGTCAGCGTGTACTTTAAGGATAAGTGAAATGAAGAAGAAATCCTGTGAAAGAGGGAGGGGCAAGGGAAGAGGTGTTCCCCCTGATGGTTCACGTACAGGCCACAGTGGAGCACCGAAGAAAAAACACTAAATACCGCCCATGTTGTCCAGGAAATCAACCCTCACAAATCCAAAAGAACAGGACCAGATAATTAATTGGATGACCTCTCAAGCGTCCAGCAGTGGGTTAAGCAGCACCAGCACATCACGCACGAGGTCCGAGTCCTCAGCCAGTTACAAGGAGCCAGTGGGCACAAAGCTGACACAACCGGCAGCAGAGCCGGATTACCAACCAGGCAACAAAAGCAGTTGCTTGGGGCCCCATTCAGAGTCAAAGGGGCCCCATCAGCACCTAAACCAGCCCTTGCCATCCTGTCAGCGGTGGCTGGATGGTATAATGGTTAAAGGGACTCTGAGCACTGCAGTAACTATGAAAAGATGCATATCATTTTAAAGCTCTCTTTCTCCTCTTTCCAATGATATATAAACGGTCGCCCTATGCCTTTTAGTTTTCGCTATTTTCGTGATTGAAATCGTGGCCACAGGATGACTTTTCTCCAAAGTCGGCAGCTCGATTCAGCACAATGCAATGAAATATAAGGAACCCAGGGGGATATAATTACAAACATCATGCTGGTAGGTGTGAGGATGTAATTAATTAGTTGTGGGTATGCTTAAAGGCATACCCACAGGCACTGCTCGTAGTCCCTTTAAGGGCTCTGCCTCTGACACACGAGACCAGGGTTCGAATCTCGGCTCTGCCTGTTCAGTAAGCCAGCACCTATTCAGTAGGAGACCTTAGGCAAGTCTCTCTAACACTGCTACTGCCTATAGGGCGCGTCCTAGTGGCTGCAGCTCTGGCGCTTTGAGTCCGCCAGGAGAAAAGCGCGATATAAATGTTATTTGTCTTGTCTTGTCAAATGATGCCATGCGCTGCTGATTGTCTTCAGAGCCAGGCTCTCCTCCTAGGTCCCCCTCCTGCTACTGTGCGCTCTGCCGCTGCCCACTCCTCCCTCCCTTCCCACAGAGAACCACAGCTGCAGCAAGAATGATAGCAACAGATGGCAAATGCTCACTCACCTATCCATGATCCAAGCGATAGAGATCCCGTCATCTGAAACCCATCTGTCACTTCTACAGTGCAGCCGCTCGCTCTGAACTTCCTGATTCTCAGATCAGACAGGAAGTAGTAATAGTAGTAGTAACAGAGCGGCAGCACTCTAGAGGAGACAGATGGGCTCCGGATGACGGGACCTCTATTGCTTGAATCGCAATAGGTGAATGTGAGTCATCTGGTGCTGTCCTTCTCCCCCGCTGCGGCTGCCTTCTCTGCTGGACTATCGCATTCACTGGGATGGAGGCTGCATGGTGGCTGTCTAGTTTGGGAGGAAATCGGTTGTTCGGTGGTGGAGGTGGTTATGTAATTCTGTCTGGGAAACGGCTTCTGGTTTGGTGGTGTCCAGAGCTTTCTGCTATTGCCAGGCTGGAGATGCAGGGGGAAAGTGCAGCTGCTGTGATATCTGGCGCCCTCTTCACAGGGGTGCCCCAGTCCCTGAGTGCAAATGTCCCAGCCATTCATCTCTCACTCTGCATTTTGCCGCTGCTATTCCCTGCATTGTGCACCCACAGAGGAAAGCGGGCTGTTGCCCATAGCAATCAGTAGCTTGGCTGCCCCGGTGTGTGCGGCATGTTGCTGTGCAGCTGCATCTTCTGATTCTATTACGACATGATGGGGGCCCAAATCAGTTACTTTGCTTAGGGCCCCATTTAGCCTTAATCCGGCTCTGACCGGCAGCGACACCACGCACACAACTGCCAAACAACCAGTCCGAAGAATTTCCTCAGGACACAATGGGGTATTCGCAGGAGCTATTCCCAGCGCAACAAACTTCCACCTTTCAAAGGTCAATGGAACAGCCAGAAATTTTGTGCCCGGATTCACAACCATTGACTGTGGGAAATGCACCGCGCACTGAAATGCAAGGCGAGTCCGAGGAGGACTTTGAAACCCAAATCCCAGAGCAAGTTGGGCAGGAGGGGTTTCAATTGCAGGAGGTCGGCCGAGAAGATCTTGAAGACGACGTTGGAGTGTGCTGCGCAGAGGTTGTTGTGGGGAGCTCTACTCCACGGCGGCGGCCCACAATCACATATGACGAGTTTGAGGAGATGGAAGAGGAGGAGGGTATGGACAATGTTGACAGAGACCCAGATTTTGTATGTGAAGGAGAACATCGCCGTGGTAGCAGCACAGATGAGTCTGTTGAAGAACCCACTGCTGCACGAGTTCGCCTTGTGCCACAAGGTAGGCGGCGCGAAATTTCAGGCACCACAAGCGTGGAAGTTCAAGTGAGACGCAAAAGAGGCGCAAACAGAAATCGCCAGCAAGGCAGGTGCTCCAAAGTCTGGCCTTTCTTTGAAGACTGCAGTGAGGATGGTACCATGGTGATTTGCAAGGTGTGCAAGACCCACCTGAGCAGGGGGAAACATATTAACAACCTCTCCACCACCAGCATGACCCGCCACATGGTATCCAAACATCCCACTCTGTGGCCGCCAGGACAGGGTACCAGCAACACTGCCTCCCTTGGGGTCACCAGACTCACCACCAGACCCTCCTCAGCAGCAGCAGTAGCCCAGCCATTGCGTGGTTCACAACAACATTCACAAACATCAGACGACGCTGACACTGTCACTTTCCGGAATAGTGCTCTTGAGGTCTCCCAGTCATCAAACACAACAACCAACAGCCGTTCAGTGTGCAGCCCTACGGTTCAGTTGTCTGTCTCGGAGATGCTTGAGCGCAAGAGGAAATTGCCAGCAAATGACCCCCGGGCCGTGGCACTAACAGCCAGCATAGCCAAGCTTCTGGCCTGCGAAATGCTGCCATATCGAGTGGTGGAGACAAACAGCTTCAAGGGCATGATGTCAGTGGCCATCCCACGTTACGTGGTTCCCAGCCGCTACCACTTTGCGCACTCTGCAGTGTCTGAGTTGCATGAGCACATGGTCAGCAAAATAACCCAAAGCTTGAAGAATTCCGTTGCCTGCAAGGTTCACCTCACCACTGACACCTGGACGAGTGCGTTCGGCCAGGGTCGATACATCTCCGTTACCGCGCACTGGGTGAACCTTGTGGAGCCTGGCAGCGATTCCTCACCTGCTACGGGCGCGGTTGTTGCCTACGCCGCAAACAGCTGCACCGCCGTCCCTCCCACTGGATAACAACAGCAGCACCTACCTCTCTGACTCCTTCTCCTCCAACGCATCTCAAAGCTGTACCCCATCCGGAAACGCTAACCCAGCAGCAGTAGGATCGTGGAAGCAGTGCAGCACAGCTGTTGGCATGCGTCAGCAAGCGTTGCTGAAGCTGATCTGCCTTGGGGATAAGCAGCACACAGGGGAGGAAATTTGGAGGGGAATAAAGGAACAGACGGATTTGTGGCTGGCACCGCTGGACCTGAAACCGGGCATGGTTGTGTGTGATAATGGGAGTAATCTCATTCGCGCTTTAAGGTTGGCTAAGCTGACACACATCCCTTGCCTGGCGCACGTGATGAACCTAGTAGTTCAGCGATTCCTGAGGACATACCCAGGCGTGGCCGATCTTCTGTTGAAGGTGCGACGAGTGGCCAAACATTGCAGAAATTCCTGTACTGCTTTGGGGGCACTCGCCAAGATGCAGGAGCGCTTCAATCTCCCCCACCATCGCTTGCTGTGTGATGTCCCTACACGCTGGAATTCTACGCTGCACATGCTAGCCCGCTTTTGCGAGCAGAAGAGTGCAGTGGTCCAGTACATGACGGCGCAGTACCGAGGCACATCCGGACAGCTGCCAAGCTTCTGTGGATCCGATTGGGCCAACATGTTGGACCTCTGCCAAGTCCTCCAAAATTTTGAGCAATCCACGTTGCTTGTGAGCAGTGACAACTCTTCAGTCAGCATTACCATACCACTGCTGTGTTTACTGAAGAAGTCAATGTTGAAAATCAAGGAAACAGCTGTCATGATGCAACTGGGGGAATCTGAAGGAGAAAACGATCAGCGTGATGGTACCAACATCAGGCCATCCACCTCAGGAAACGCTGGCCCCAACAGCTATGACGAAGAAGAGGAGGAGGAACAGCTGGAGTTGGAGCAGGAATTTCATGCCACCACTGACGAGGGCCAGAGCGGTGCACGTTGGACTTCCACAATTCAGCACGAATGGTCAGCAGAAGCAGACCAGGAAGAAGGTGACGACTATGATGCATCACAACAACTATCACAACGCCCACAAGAGGATGATGAGGATTCTGGCAGGACTCTGGCACACATGGCTCAATTCATGCTAGACTGCATTGAACGCGACCCACGCATTGTGCGCATTCTGGACAACACCAATTACTGGGTTTATACCCTTCTGGATCCACGGTACAAACACAATGTTCCAAAACTGCTTGAAGAAAGAGTCAGACAGGTCAAAATGGAAGAATACCAGCAGGCCCTTGTGGAGACTTTAGAGAGGAGATTGACATCCTCCCCCTCCTCTAGCCAGTTGTACGCCGACAGACTGACTTCCGCAAACCCAGGACGACCAGGAGGGCAGCAAACAACACAAGCCGCAGCTAGTGCCCAAAAGGGAATGGTATCGGCAGTGTGCTTGGAGTGGGAACATTTTCTGACACCCATGCAGCAGCCCACAGAACAGCAAGCGTGCAGATCCACCTCCAACACCGATCGCCTGGAGACTATTGGGTATCAAAGCTAGACACCTGGCACAAACTGACAATGTACGCAATAGAGGTGCTGGCTTGCCCGGCAGCCAGCGTTATGTCGGAACGCTGTTTCAGTGCTGCCGGAGGCATCGTCACAGATCGGTGTATCCGCCTCTCCACAGAAAATGCAGACCGTCTGACTCAAATTAAAATGAATCAATCCTGGATTGGAAACGACTATGCAACACTCCTGGACCCCAACCAAGTAACATGAACAATGACCATCTGTGATGGGTTAGCGTTTCCGGTCCCTGTTTATGGAACCTCTTATCTTTATTACATTTATGACTGCATGGCGGCAAAATGCATGCTATCCGCACGCTTCTTGTCCTCATGCAAGGCCTGGGTTGTTGTGTCTGAAAGCATGGCCTTCTCCTCCTGCGCCTCCTCCTGTTCCATCACGTGTGCTGCTGCTGGGTTAGCGTTGCCGATCCCTGTTTATGGAACCTCTTATCTTTATTACATTTATGACTGCATGGCAGCAAAATGCATGCTATCCGCACGCTTCTTGTCCTCATGCAAGGCCTGGGTTGTTGTGTCTCAAAGCGTGGCCTTCTCCTCCTGCGCCTCCTCCTGTTCCATCACGTGTGCTGCTGCTGGCTGGGTTAGCGTTGCCGGTCCCTGTTTATGGAACCTCTTATCTTTATTACATTTATGACTACATGGCAGCAAAATGCATGCTATCCGCACGCTTCTTGTCCTCATGCAAGGCCTGGGTTGTTGTGTCTGAAAGCGTGGCCTTCTCCTCCTGCGCCTCCTCCTGTTCCATCACGTGTGCTGCTGCTGGGTTAGCGTTGCCGGTCCCTGTTTATGGAACCTCTTATCTTTATTACATTTATGACTGCATGGCGGCAAAATGCATGCTATCCGCACGCTTCTTGTCCTCATGCAAGGCCTGGGTTTTTGTGTCTCAAAGCGTGGCCTTCTCCTCCTGCGCCTCCTCCTGTTCCATCACGTGTGCTACTGCTGGGTTAGCGTTGCCGGTCCCTGTTTATGGAACCTCTTATCTTTATTACATTTATGACTGTATGGCGGCAAAATGCATGCTACCTGTGCAAAGAAAACAGACATTTCCCGCATTTAAAAGACAGTTTTCCCTTTAAAACTTTAAAATCGATTTTCTCAAAAACTATAAGCTCTTTTTGCTAAAAAATTTTTTCCTCTTGTACCCACTCCCAATGTGCACATACCCTGTACATTTGGGATATGTAGCATGTAAGGAGGCTTTACAAAGCACGAAAGTTCGGGTCCCCATTGACTTCCATTATGTTCGGAGTTCGGCGCGAACACCCGAACATCGCGGCCATGTTCGGCGAACGTTCGCGAACCCGAACATCCAGGTGTTCGCCCAACACTAATAAAAGGGCTCACAGTCGCATGCTAAAATAAAAATGGATTCAATATACACCATAAATAACACATGAATAAAACATTATTACAAAAATAATCAGTTGCGTTAATTTGAGTTTAGTAGTAAGAATGTTTCTGTACCATGTTAGCCAAACAAATTATGTATTTCAAATTACTGTTAATTTGAGTTAAAACTCTGCCCCTTATGGGGTACAATTGAAATAACCCCATAACTCTATGTATTACTTTGTTATTTCCCTTCATCACATTAGGGGTGGAGTTTTAACTCAAATTAACTTAATTGATTATTTTTAATATTTTTTCATTCATGTGTTATTTATGCTGTCGCTTTATAAATCAATAATAATAATAACGGTATATATTGAATCCATTTTTAGTTTACCTTGTAACTTTGAGCCCCAATAATCCTTCTTAGGGCCCATTCACACTAGAAGCGCTTTTCTGGGCATTTTGCGATTGATTAGCGGTTTTTTAAATCGCTCCCATTTACTTTCATTAAAATTGCGATAAAAATCGCAGCGATTTTTACAGCGATTTTAATGAAAGTGAATGGGAGCGATTTTAAAACACGCTAATCAATTGCAAAACGCTCAGAAAAGTGATTCTAGTGTAAATGGGCCCTTAGGACTGAGGCTCCCTGCACACTGCAAATCCGATTTGCGATTTCAATTCCAATTCCGATTTGTGATTTCAGTTTGCGATTCAGATTTTCCCTGAATGCTATCAACAGAAAAATGCAGAAAAAATGCAGCATGCAATAACAATTAAAAATCAGAATTGGAGTTGCATGTAAAAAACGATTAAAAATCGGAATTGCATGCAGTGTGCAGGGAGCCTTATTGTGACCTCAATAGTCCTTGTCAGGACTAATCATGACCCCAGTAGTACTTGTCAGGACTTATTGTGATGCTTGGGTCCTTGTCCTGATCCTATATTTATTGTTACTGCTGCCGTGTGTTATTTACATTACTATTCAGTATTAGGGTCCTTTCACAATGGGGTGGTGCGGTGCAGTATTTTTTACTGCCCCCCACCGCAAGATAGGACGGAAGTGTTGTTTTCACTGCTGCCTCGACGCTAGGGCAAACCTACATTTCCACGCGGCTCTGCAGCAACTTGCGGCAATGTGCAGCAGACCGGAAGTCAAGTCTATGGTGACACATGCATGCTAAAATGCCCACTGCAGGTTTTACATGTGGCGCATGCACGGAAGCATACTTTAGCAATACGCTTCCACGCATGTGGTCGCTTCGGCCACAGGATGTGAGCGTCAATTCAGCTTGGTTGGCTACCCCAGTAATCCCCAAAGTGTCCCATATATTTTGTGACAGAGACTGTTAATCCTCCACGCACATCACTAAGTGAAATTGTCGCACTTGTTGCATGACAGTGACTGTTGATCACGCATGTCACTCTGTGTGTGGATTGCTGCTACAGCAGCATTTGATTGTTTCTTTGGTTTTCATACAGTGGCTGAAAGTAAAACTGTCTAATATTTCAGACCTCTCATGCAGTGGCTACAATTAAAAATGTTTAGACAGGTAAATGCCCAGTTTTTAAGGCCTCTCAGGCAGTGGCTGTTATTAGAAATATTAGGGCAGGTAAACATTGTAAACTAACTAACATTTATAAAAATGAATGAGGCATAGACTTGGAATTACCATTCCCCATGCCTGCCCACAGTCATCCCCCACTAAGTACAAAATATGGTCCTTCTTGAATTTTATTTACACAATTTACTATTAGGCTTGCACATGCCACTTATTTCAGGCCTCTCATACAGTGACTGAAAGTAAAAAGTATTAGGCAGGTGACTGCCCAATTTTTCAGGCCTCCCATGTAGTGGCGGCAACTAAAAATGTTAGCAGGTAAATGTAAGCAGGTAAATGCCAACATTTTTAGGCCTCTCAGACAGTGGGCTCGATTCACTATGCGGCACTAAGTGTTAGCGCCGCAGTGAAAAGCCCATTAGCGCATGCAAAGTAGCTTTGCGTGCACTAATTGTTGCGCAAAAAACCATAGTGCCGAAAACGTCGCTGAAAACGTTGCGCGATGCAACAATAACGTCGCATGCGGTGCAACGAAAACGGGGGCATATGGTGCCCCTGAAACGTCGCACCAGTATGCCCTAAAGGTCGTTTGCGCTGCAGTTTGAACGTCTTGACCTTTAAGACATCCAAACTGCCATACCGCCACTTTGTGAATCGAGCCCTATGACTGCACATAATAATTTTTAGGCAGGTAAATACAAACTCTTTCAGGCATCTCAGGCAGTAGCTGCACATAGCAATTTTAAGGCAGGTAAACAAGGTATGGCAGGTAAACATTGTGGGCATTCTACAGACCTTAACCACTTTACCCCCGCGCGTACGTATTTCTCCGCCCCTTTTTCCATCCTTTAAAAACCAGGGACGGAGAAACACGTACTTTCCGCGTTCCCGACGCTGCCCGCGCTCCCGCTCGTAAACACGCCGCCCGCCGCTAGTAAAACCGCCGCCGCCCGCTCGTCCAGAGATCAATGAACGGGAAAATCCATTCCCGTTCGTTGATCTAAGCCCCGCAATGATCAGCTGCTCTCCTATGGGCAGCGCGATCATTGTGAGAAAAAACTCACGTGTCCAGCCTCCTTATTCTTCCTCCAAGCTTCCGGAAGGAAGCTTGGAGGTCGCATTAAAACAAAAAGTTACTGTGGCCATCTTGTGGCCAAATAGTAAACTACACCCTACACATTTTTCACATACAAATAAATGACTTTTACACATAAAATTAACTCATTACCTCCCACACTCCCCATTTTTTTTTTTTTTGTAATTAAAAAAAAATTAAAAAATTTACAATTAAAAAAAATACATAAATAGTTACCTTAGGGACTGAACTTTTTAAATATTTAAGTCAATAGGGTATAACACTGTTACTTTATAAACTATGGGCTTGTAATTAGGGATGGACGCAAAACTGAAAAAAATGCACCTTTATTTCCAAATAAAATATTGGCGCCAAACATTGTGATAGGGACATAATTTAAATGGTTTTATAACCGGGACAAAAGGGCAAATACGTTTCATGGGTTTTAATTACAGTAGCATGCATTATTTAAAAACTATAATGGCCGAAAACTGAAAAATAATTATTTTTTTCCCCACATTTTTCCTATTTTCCCATTAAAACACATTTAGAAAAAAATAATTCTTGGCATAATGTCCCACCTAAAGAAAGCCTAATTGGTGGCGAAAAAAACAAGATATAGTTCATTTCATTGCGATAAGTAATAATAAAGTTATAGACGAATGAATGGAAGGAGCGCTGAAAGGTGAAAATTGCTCTGGTGGTCAGGGGGTAAAACCCCTCAGTGGCGAAGTGGTTAAATTGAACAATCTGGAAAGTATTTGTGATGATTTTTTTTTTTTTTTGCATTTACACGTGAAAAAAAGCCTCTGGGTAAAATACATATTTTTTGACAAATATTTTGCCATTGATCCCCATCTGCCATGTCACTATCAGGGCTTTTGGACATCTTGTACACCTTTTTTGAACCGGAACTGAATAACTGTATAAAAAAAATAAGAGTTTCACTTACCAGGGGCTTTTACCAGCCCCCTGCAGCTGACCTGTGCCCTCACAGTCCTGAACCAATCCTCCGTTCCCCCACTGTGGCTCACTTTTTTCCTGTAATGGAGGTCAACTTCTAAGTTGCGCCCTGGCCACCTCCATTGTGCCCTGGCCACAAGAAAATCTCTACTGCGCCTGCGCAGTACACATACGGCTACGGGAATGTGAATGAGGAGGAAGCGTGCTGCCAGGGTCACTCAGGGGCAGTTCCCCCAAACTGCGTGAAGTGAAAGTGAGCTGCGGCATGGGACCAGAGCATCGGTGAGTGGCTGCGTGGGAACAAGTCGGCTGCAGGGGGCTAGCAGAAGCCCCAGGCAAGTGAAACTCTTATTTTTAATCAGTTTACAGTTCTGCTTTAAAGTGAATGGGAACCGCATTTAAAAAAATGAGATAGATACTTACCCAAGGAGAGGGAAGGCTCTGGGTCCTATAGAGCCTCTCCTGGTCCCGTCGTTCTGGTGCTGGCTCGCCTGGTAGCAGTATTTGACTAAATTAGTCAAATACTGCTTTACCCGGCCGAAGGAGGCTTCAGAAGTCTTCAGGGTGCCCGAGTGCTCCTGAAGAAGGGCGGCCCTGTACTGCGCCTGTGCAAGCACGCTCACACCTGTGCAGTATGGAGCTGCACCTCTTTTTGAGGACACAGCTCCTGAAGCCTTTCAAATGCCCTTTCGGCGGGGGATTGAAATGAGGGGAGCCAGCACAGGATAGAGGGCCCTGAGAGAGGAGACGGAAGGCTCTATATGACCCAGAGCCTTCCCTCTCCTTAGGTAAGTATTTGCTTCATTTTTTAAAAAAATGTGATTCCCATTCACTTTAAGCACATAATGGTTGCATGGATGCACTGAAGGTTTTTGAAGTTCGCTTGATATTAAAGTCAGTGGGGTCCACCGTGAACAATTGGTTTGTGAACTTTTGTGGAAACATTCATGAACAGTCCATGAATGTTCATTTGCGATGTTCATCCATCACTAGTCAACATATTGCAGCCAGCCATGCAGCAAACCGAGAACCAAATTATGCATAGAGGAAAGGCACTAGTATCAGCTGCTGACGGTAGGGTAGATAGAGTTAGCAGGTCTGTTTGAAAGTCCTAGTGCACCTGAACAGACCCCTGTAGTGTAGTGGTCCAGATGCAGAAAAGGCACTGGCAGCGGCATTTTAAAATGAATCTAAAAATTGTCATCAAACAAACAATTTTGCACCACAGAAGTAATCAGTTTCAGAGACGTGTCATTGAATAAGCAACTGTGCAGCACAGTGCACACATATTTTTGGTTTTACAGTGCTATAAGTACAACATTATCATAGAAAGCATTGTGGATTGCTTTGGCCCACCCTTCTATTTATTCTATAGCACTAGTATTAATTCAGACTGAATACATGTGAACAGTGTAAATGTCAAAATTTAGTAATTTAAAAAAGCTCACCAACCCTGTCCCCACTACTTTTCGCTTTACTCATTGAGCCTTTAGCCATTCTGATCCGAAATACTCCAGATATACAAGGCATTTAGATAGGCAGTAGAGCGCACAAACTGGCGTTATTTGCAGATGACCTTGTAATGTGCATTACTCGCCCCACCAAATCCTTACTCACCTTGAATAACATCCTAACACAATTTGGAAAGATTTCAGGGCTTCACATCAATCCTTCAAAATCCAAACCATTAAACGTATCCCTACCCCCGTTATTGATGCAAGCTCTTCAAGACGCTTTTGAATTCCAAGTAGAGAACTGTAAACTCCCATATTTAGGTATCTACCTTACCGGCTCCTATGATACATTATTTCATTATAATTATCCTTCTTTGTCTCGAGAGCTCTGTAAGATGCTGGAGTGCTGGAAGAGGTATTCAATCTCATGGATGGGCAGGATCGCAGCCATCAAAATGACTTTTCTCCCTAAGCTTCTGTATGCGTTTCGGTTACTCCCTGTCTTGGTTCCTTCTACATTTATTGAGACTCTCCAAAATAAAGTCAATGACTTTATATGGGGCTCTAAGAAACCTCGTTTTAAAAAGACATATCTACTCCTGCAACGGTCCAATGGGGGATTGGGCGTCCCTGACCTAAAGTTGTACTACAAAGCTGCCCAACTGGCCTCATTGACCAGCTGGCACGCTAATGTAGGGAAACCCTCTTGGATGAGTATAGAGGAACATATCGTTCACCCTATCAAACTACAAAATCTTCTTTGGATATCTCCCTCTACCCATAATAAAATCTCCAATCCTATAATTAAAAATTCGCTCGCAATCTGGGATAGCTGCAAATACTCGGGGAAGTTAATATCCCCTCACCGCCCCCTAGCATCGTTTTTAGGTAATCCATCCTTCCCAGCTGTATTACTGTCTCCTGCTAGTTACCATTGGTGGTCCGGAGCAAAACTAATGAGAATCTGCGACCTCACAACCGACCAAGGGATAAAATCACTGGACTACCTGAAAAAGAAACACAATCTACCTCAAAACGCATACTTCAGATATTTGCAGATAGCCCATTTTGTGAAAACTAATATATCTGATACCTCCTCTCTTTCATGCAGAACAGCATACGAGGCCATATGTGTAACAGACCCCTTTTCCTCTGGAGTCATTTCTATGATATATATATATATATATATATATATATATATGTATATATATATATATATATATATATACTAGCCGACCCACGGCGTAGCATACGCCGCATAAGAGGGTAGAGGGCAGGAAGGGGGTATTGGGCACAGCGGTGGGGAGGGGGGTTGGACCCCCCTCAACTGGGTCCCCCATGTGTGCTCTACCTCCAGCTTAAGCTCATCAGGAACCCCCCCCCCTCACCTGGGTCCCCCATGTGCACTCCCCCTCCAGCTTAAGCTCAGCAGGACCCCCCCCCCCCCCCCTCACCTTGGTTCCCCATGTGCACTCCCCCTCCTGCTTAAGCACAGTAGCAGCCGCCACTATTAGTAAGAGGCAGCGGGCGGGGATCACCTCTTCCGCATTCCATCGTGCGTTCCACTGTCGTCACTTCCTACAATGCCGCACACTGTATCGGTGTAATTTGCCTTTTTAAAACAGAAGGAAATCTGCAATAATTCAGCTATAAGTGAACATTTGTGGTTACCCACAATGTACTGCTACTAAATAAGAAAATTACCCATTTTCCCCCTTGGTAAGCTAAGCAAACATCCAGAGCCGCTGGTGTATAGCAAGCATATAGCTTTAAATGTTACACAGTCATATCAAACCCACATGAAGACAGCCTGTTTCAGACTTTTGGCCCTCATCAGTACATGGCAGGGATTGATACAGCTGAATGAGATAGGGCTTGGACCTATACAACAGAGTAACAAAGCAGCTCCGGGTGACCCAAACCACATAATGTATAGGGGGATAAAAGGGACCAAAAAGACCTCCTACTAAAAAAAGCAAAGCTTGGTGTAATTTGCCTTCCTAAAACAGAAAGAAATATGCAATTACTTAGCTATAAGTGAACATTTGTGATTACCCACAATGCACCGCTACTAAATATGCAAATTATTCCTTTCCACCCTTAGTAAGCCAAGCAAGCCTATAGCTTTAAGTTTTACACAGTCATATCAAACCCACATGTGACAGCCTATTTCAGACCTTTGGTTCTCATCACTACATAGGCTATCATTCATAAAGCATTTTCGCATGCGGAAATGCTTAAAACAGCTGACTTTCCTGCACACGTAGCAAAATCTGCATTCATAAAGGCTCCTTCCGCATCAAAAGCTGACATTACCGAGCAGAGCGATAAATCACCGCCTTGTGCGGTGATTGTTGTAAAAAATGTAGCAAAATGTTAATTCATAAAGATCACTGCAAGCGGTGTGAGGTCGGGAAGTACCGCACCCTCTGTCGTGGCGATAACAATGTTAAGTGAATGGAGACACAGAGACCTCTCAGGCAGCTGCAGTAGAGCGGAACACGGAGAAATGTATCAACTCGGCAGCTCGTGTCTCCGCAAGCCTACCGCCAGGCTAGTTCAGGGAATCTCCGCACTGCTACCGCACCTGGAGACTTTTTTATGAATCAGCAGCCAGAAGTCTAAAACACCATCAGCAGTGTTTTCCCACACTGACTCTCCACACCGACAGCACTTTCATGAATGATAGCTATAGCAGAGATTGATATGGCTGTATGAGATAGGGCTTGGACCAGTACAACAGAGTAACCAAGCAGCTCAGGGTGACCCAAACTTCTAAGAATGTATATAGGAGACCAAAAATCCTCCTACTAAAAAAAAGCAAAGCTTGGTGTAATTTGCCTTATTAAAACAGAAGCAAATCTGCAATAATTCAGCTATAAGTGAACATTTGTGGTTACCCACAATGCACTGCTACTGAATATGCAAATTATCCCTCTTTGCCCTTGGTTTGATATGACACTACTTCTTCTTCTTCTTGCTTGGACCAGCCCCTGCTTGCTTGGACCGGCCCTGGGGGCAGGGCGCTACTTCTTCTTTTTGTTTGAAGGTTGAGGCACTTACTCTATTATATATATAGATAGATAGGGACTAGTGTTGGGCGAACATCTAGATGTTCGGGTTCGGGCCGAACAGGCCGAACATGGCCGCGATGTTCGGGTGTTCGACCCGAACTCCGAACATAATGGAAGTCAATGGGGACCCGAACTTTTGTGCTTTGTAAAGCCTCCTTACATGCTACATACCCCAAATTTACAGGGTATGTGCACCTTGGGAGTGGGTACAAGAGGAAAAATTTTTTAGCAAAAAGAGCTTATAGTTTTTGAGAAAATCGATTTTAAAGTTTCAAAGGGAAAACTGTCTTTTAAATGCGGGAAATGTCTGTTTTCTTTGCACAGGTAACATGCTTTTTGTCGGCATGCAGTCATAAATGTAATACATATAAGAGGTTCCAGGAAAAGGGACCGGTAACGCTAACCCAGCAGCAGCACACGTGATGGAACAGGAGGAGGGTGGCGCAGGAGGAGAAGGCCACGCTTTGAGACACAACAACCCAGGCCTTGCATGAGGACAAGAAGCGTGCGGATAGCAATTTGCATTTTGTCGCCATGCAGTCATAAATGTAATACAGATGAGAGGTTCAATAAACAGGGACCGAAAACGCTAACCCATCACAGATGTTCATTGTTCATGTTACTTGGTTGGGGTCCGGGAGTGTTGCGTAGTCGTTTCCAATCCAGGATTGATTCATTTTAATTTGAGTCAGACGGTCTGCAGTTTCTGTGGAGAGGCGGATACGCCGCCGATCTGTGACGATGCCTCCGGCAGCACTGAAACAGCGTTCCGACATAACGCTGGCTGCCGGGCAAGCCAGTGCCTCTATTGCGTACATTGCCAGTTTGTGCCAGGTGTCTAGCTTCGATTCCCAATAGTTGAAGGGTGCAGATGGATTGTTCAACACAGCTACGCCATCTGACATGTAGTCCTTGACCATCTTCTCCAGGCGATCAGTGTTGGAGGTGGATCTGCACGCTTGCTGTTCTGTGTGCTGCTGCATGGGTGTCAGAAAATTTTCCCACTCCAAGGACACTGCCGATACCATTCCCTTTTGGGCACTAGCTGCGGCTTGTGTTGTTTGCTGCCCTCCTGGTCGTCCTGGGTTTGCGGAAGTCAGTCTGTCGGCGTACAACTGGCTAGAGGAGGGGGAGGATGTCAATCTCCTCTCTAAAGTCTCCACAAGGGCCTGCTGGTATTCTTCAATTTTGACCTGTCTGGCTCTTTCTTCAAGCAGTTTTGGAACATTGTGTTTGTACCGTGGATCCAGAAGGGTATAAACCCAGTAATTGGTGTTGTCCAGAATGCGCACAATGCGTGGGTCGCGTTTAATGCAGTCCTAGGCCGAAGAGGTCATAGCCTAGGGTCACAAAACCTGTTTATTTGGGCAATTTCAATGGTGGCGAGTCTGACGTACATAAATCGCAGCAATGGCCGTTAGCAACGTCTGAATCTCACAAAATGTCTCATGCCTGTAGAAGACATATTGTTAGACTTGGGCTCCAAAGATGGGTTCCCTACATCTCTGCAAACCAGAGTTACAGGGCTCCAAATTTGGTAAAATCCCCCATAGGCTTTCATTGGGCCTCCTATTTACAGTTCCAAAATCTCACATCTTTTCAAAGGGCAATTACTCAGCAGTGGCAAATTTTCTAGCATTGTAGGGACCCTTAGGGGGAACATGACTGGTGAGTTTCGGGCCCCTAGGCCAAAGAGGTCATAGCCTAGGGTCACAAAAACCTGTTTATTTGGGCTATTTCAATGGTAGTGATGGTGACGTACATAAATCGCAGCAATGGCCGTTAGCAAAGTCTGAATCTCACGAAATGTCTCATGCAGGTAGAAGACATATTGTTAGACTTGGATTCCAAAGATGGGGTCCCTACATCTCTGCAAACCAGAGTTACAGGGGTCCAAAATTGGTAAAATCCCCCATAGGATTTCATTGCCTCCCTATTTCACTTTCCAAAATCTCACATCTTTTCAAAGGGCAATGGCTCAGCAGTACCAAATTTTCTAGCATTGTAGGGACCCTTAGGGGGAACATGACTGGTGAGTTTCGGGCCCCTAGGCCGAAGAGGTCATAGCCTAGGGTCACAAAAACCTGTTTATTTGGGCTATTTCAATGGTAGTGATGGTGACGTACATAAATCGCAGCAATGGCCATTAGCAAAGTCTGAATCTCACGAAATGTCTCATGCAGGTAGAAGACATATTGTTAGACTTGGATTCCAAAGATGGGGTCCCTACATCTCTGCAAACCAGAGTTACAGGGGTCCAAAATTGGTAAAATCCCCCATAGGATTCATTGCCTCCCTATTTCACTTTCCAAAATCTCACATCTTTTCAAAGGGCAATGGCTCAGCAGTACCAAATTTTCTAGCATTGTAGGGACCCTTAGGGGGATCATGACTGGTGAGTTTTGCCACTGCTGAGCCATTGCCCTTTGAAATGGTGTGAGATTTTGGAACGGTAAATAGGAGGCCCAATGAAAGCCTATGGGGGATTTTACCAATTCTTGACCCCTGTAACTCTGGTTTACAGAGATGTAGGGACCCCATCTTTGGAATCCAAGTCTAACAATGTCTTCTACCTGCATGAGACATTTCGTGAGATTCAGACGTTGCTAACGGCCATGGCTGAGATTTATGTACGCCACCATCACTACCATTGAAATAGCCCAAATAAACAGGTTTTTGTGACCCTAGGCTATGACCTCTTCGGCCTAGGGGCCCGAAACTCACCAGTCATGTTCCCCCTAAGGGTCCCTACAATGCTAGAAAATTTGGTACTGCTGAGCCATTGCCCTTTGAAAAGATGTGAGATTTTGGAAAGTGAAATAGGGAGGCAATGAAATCCTATGGGGGATTTTACCAATTTTGGACCCCTGTAACTTTGGTTTGCAGAGATGTAGGGACCCCATCTTTGGAATCCAAGTCTAACAATATGTCTTCTACCTGCATGAGACATTTTGTGAGATTCAGACTTTGCTAACGGCCATTGCTGCGATTTATGTACGCCACCATCACTACCATTGAAATAGCCCAAATAAACAGGTTTTTGTGACCCTAGGCTATGACCTCTTCGGCCTAGGGGCCCGAAACTCACCAGTCATGTTCCCCCTAAGGGTCCCTACAATGCTAGAAAATTTGGTACTGCTGAGCCATTGCCCTTTGAAAAGATGTGAGATTTTGGAAAGTGAAATAGGGAGGCAATGAAATCCTATGGGGGATTTTACCAATTTTGGACCCCTGTAACTCTGGTTTGCAGAGATGTAGGGACCCCATCTTTGGAATCCAAGTCTAACAATATGTCTTCTACCTGCATGAGACATTTCGTGAGATTCAGACTTTGCTAACGGCCATTGCTGCGATTTATGTACGTCACCATCACTACCATTGAAATAGCCCAAATAAACAGGTTTTTGTGACCCTAGGCTATGACCTCTTTGGCCTAGGGGCCCGAAACTCACCAGTCATGTTCCCCCTAAGGGTCCCTACAATGCTAGAAAATTTGCCACTGCTGAGTAATTGCCCTTTGAAAAGATGTGAGATTTTGGAACTGTAAATAGGAGGCCCAATGAAAGCCTATGGGGGATTTTACCAAATTTGGAGCCCTGTAACTCTGGTTTGCAGAGATGTAGGGCACCCATCTTTGGAGCCCAAGTCTAACAATATGTCTTCTACCTGCATGAGACATTTTGTGAGATTCAGACGTTGCTAACGGCCAAATAAACAGGTTTTGTGACCCTAGGCTATGACCTCTTCGGCCTAGGACTGCATTGAACGCGACCCACGCATTGTGCGCATTCTGGACAACACCAATTACTGGGTTTATACCCTTCTGGATCCACGGTACAAACACAATGTTCCAAAACTGCTTGAAGAAAGAGCCAGACAGGTCAAAATGGAAGAATACCAGCAGGCCCTTGTGGAGACTTTAGAGAGGAGATTGACATCCTCCCCCTCCTCTAGCCAGTTGTACGCCGACAGACTGACTTCCGCAAACCCAGGACGACCAGGAGGGCAGCAAACAACACAAGCCGCAGCTAGTGCCCAAAAGGGAATGGTATCGGCAGTGTCCTTGGAGTGGGAACATTTTCTGACACCCATGCAGCAGCACACAGAACAGCAAGCGTGCAGATCCACCTCCAACACCGATCGCCTGGAGAAGATGGTCAAGGACTACATGTCAGATGGCGTAGCTGTGTTGAACAATCCATCTGCACCCTTCAACTATTGAGTATCGAAGCTAGACACCTGGCACAAACTGGCAATGTACGCAATAGAGGTGCTGGCTTGCCCGGCAGCCAGCGTTATGTCGGAACGCTGTTTCAGTGCTGCCGGAGGCATCGTCACAGATCGGCGGCATATCCGCCTCTCCACAGAAAATGCAGACCGTCTGACTCAAATTAAAATGAATCAATCCTGGATTGGAAACGACTACGCAACACTCCCGGACCCCAACCAAGTAACATGAACAATGAACATCTGTGATGGGTTAGCGTTTCCGGTCCCTGTTTATTGAACCTCTCATCTGTATTACATTTATGACTGCATGGCGACAAAATGCAAATTGCTATCCGCACGCTTCTTGTCCTCATGCAAGGCCTGGGTTGTTGTGTCTCAAAGCGTGGCCTTCTCCTTCTGCGCCACCCTCCTCCTGTTCCATCACGTGTGCTGCTGCTGGGTTAGCGTTACCGGTCCCTTTTCCTGGAACCTCTTATATGTATTACATTTATGACTGCATGCCGACAAAAAGCATGTTACCTGTGCAAAGAAAACAGACATTTCCCGCATTTAAAAGACAGTTTTCCCTTTGAAACTTTAAAATCGATTTTCTCAAAAACTATAAGCTCTTTTTGCTAAAATTTTTTTCCTCTTGTACCCACTCCCAAGGTGCACATACCCTGTAAATTTGGGGTATGTAGCATGTAAGGAGGCTTTACAAAGCACGAAAGTTTGGGTCCCCATTGACTTCCATTATGTTCGGAGTTCGGCCATGTTCGGCCCGAACCGGAACATCTAGATGTTCGCCCAACACTACACGTGACCCGTTCGGCCAATCACAGCGCTAGCCGAACGTTCGGGTAACGTTCGGCCATGCGCTCTTAGTTCGGCCATATGGCCGAACAGTTTGGCCGAACACCATCAGGTGTTCAGCCGAACCCGAACATCACCCGAACAGGGTGATGTTCTGCAGAACCCGAACAGTGGCGAACACTGTTCGCCCAACACTAATAGGGACATGTCACGGGTGTTCTCAGAATGGAAACCAGAATACATAATAAAATGGGAGAAAGAACTGGGTATTACAATAGTAACTGAAGACTTACAAAATATCTGGAATAATATTCCCTACCTTTCCGTGAACGCTGATCTGATTGAAGCCAATTATAAACTGTTATTTAGGTGGTACCTAGTTCCACAAAGATTGTCAAAAATTAAACCAAACTCCACCTCTAATTGTTTCAGGGGTTGTACAGAGGTTGGTACACAACACATGCCCACACTTGGTGGAAATGCGAAAAAGGAAATAGATTGTGGATAAGGGTCTGCACATGGGCCTCATCATTATTTAATACTCCTGTTCCCAAGAATCCTGCTCACACACTTCTAGGCCTCCCGTATCCAAACCTGACCTCCACTCAAAATGCCCTGATTAACTTTATTTTTACAGCAACAAAATTAACAATTGCTGCTTCCTGGAATACTACAACTTTATCCTTTGATCAGGTTAAACAGAGACTCCGTCACATCTTATTTTTTGAGAAGCTTAAAGCTAGAATGATGGACAGTATGAAAAAATTTGATAAGATATGGTCCCCCCTTACCAATTATATCCTAGGGTCTGAGACAAGTTCCCAAATAAGACGTTACTGACACTACTCACCTGGGCTAAAGAGACATATCCATAATCTTCATCTTGTAGGAGGACTGATGGGCCCCCGCTCTCGCGGACTTGACCTTCTTCTCTATACTTCTTTTTCCTTCTTTACTTTTCTTTCCTCTTTCTTTACCTACCTTCGTTCACGAACTGACAACCTGATAAGGAATAATTCTTTACGCATCTACCGGTATTACAACCCCAAATATGCCTACATTCCTAGGAATCTTCTTGTCATGAGTGTAGTCCTTCTAAGTTTGCAATAAAGATCCCGTCTCGCCAGAGACAGGACCTCATGAGTGTTTACTTGTACCTAGGAGAGGATGGCCCTGCCCAGCCATTTTGGTTTGTGAATGGGCAGTTGCCATCTTCCCTAACCAAATTGCTAAGCATACCAGCACTCAGCCTTTCTAAAAACCGAATTACTCGGTTAGGGGTTGCCCTTTATACTCCAATTTTTTGATTCTTGTTTTTCAATCCCCACAGGCTATCACAGTTTCAAGACTCATGTTGTCATGTTATTACTTTCTTGATTTGCATTGTATTCACATTACCTTATGTTTGTAAACAGCAATATACTTCATGGTTCATCACTGTGACTGTTATGTTATTCTGGTTCTATGTTAAAACCAATAAAAATTATTGAAATATAAAAAAGCTCACCATATTGCCCCATCACTGTACCCTATAGCCATTTTATCTAAAGAGAAAAATAAAGTACCTTCAATTGGGCACCCTTTTGTGTTCTTGAAGACATTTCTTCAGGCTTACTGAGCAACACACAGTGTGTCAGAGCTAGTACCTTGTAAAATCAAATTTTTCCACAAAGGAGACTCAAGTGCAGTCTACTCCCCTCCCAAGCTTCAATATTCTCATTGCCCCCATGCAAGACGGTATTCCTTAGAAATTTAGAGATAGTGAGCATGTGTCTATAAGGCTGGGATACGATGAGGAGGGACTTATGGTGGAATCCATAAGAAATCTTTAAAGTTTCAGCTGGATAGCCTACTGGTAAGGCTGTTGCCTTTGATGTGGGATTTGAGCCTTTGACCAGAGTTTGAATCCAGGCTCAAACCAGTACGTAAAACAATAAGGGCCTATTTCCACTACACACAGATTGGATGCAGAATGAATACAGAATGGATGCAGAAAAACTGACTCCAATGAATGCCTATGGGCAAATCTGCATCAGAAAAATTGCGTTTAGTGGAAGCAGGCCAATAGGCATTCATTGGAGTTTTTCGGCATCCAATATGCGTGTAGTGGAAATAGGTCTTAAGGAGTTTTTGGGCAAGGCTCCCTAAAGATCCTAGTTGCCTGTGGAGTGTTCCCTAAGTGGCTGCAGCTCTGAAGTGCTTTGAGTCCACCAGGAGCAAAGCGCAATATAAATGTTCTGTGTCTTGTCTTTAGTAAAAAGGCGACCTACTGTATATATTTAAGAAGAAAAAAAACAAAGACAAACACTTATATCGCGCTTTTCTCCTGGCGGACTCAAAGCACCAGAGCTGCAGCCAATAGGACGCGCTCTATAGGCAGTAGCAGTGTTAGGGAGACTTGCCTAAGGTCTCCTACTGAATAGGTGCTGGCTTACTGATCAGGCAGGCCGAGATTCGAACCCTGGTCTCCCGTGTCAGAGGCAGAGCCCTTAACCATTACACTATCCAGCCACCCCATATATTTGCCTTCTCTAAGGTTGAAGGGGGGATTTTTGACCACTTATATTTGGTCAGAAATATATTGTAAAAATGTACAGAGGCGCCAGAAGGATAAAATTAGCTAAAATTGTTAAAAGTGTTCGCTCTCTGTGGATAGGAGAAAAAGAGGGTGTAGCGCCCCTCCACCCAGGGTTGACTTCTTATATTGTAAAAAAGTACAGAGGCGCCAAAAGGATAAAATTCGCTAAATTGTTAAAAGTGTTCGGGAGGCGATGGTGGATCGGCCAACCCAAAACAGACACGATGCTGTCAATTAAAGTAATTTATGTGCATACTCCTAGAAACAACTGGCAATTATATATATATATATATATATATATATATATATATATATATATATATATATATATATATATATATATATATATGTATATGTGTGTATAAAAAATATTTGACCAATTACACATCATAAAATTTATACCTCCATTTAGAATTTATACCTCCATATATACCTCCACAAACAGTCGTGACCTTCAATACACATCCATAATAATTTTTAAAGACACAACTCCATATGCATAATACAATAACGCCACACACAGTTATCTGATTATGCTTTTGTCTCTGTTATTTTCAGTGTGATACGCCTGTTGTTTATTGCCTGAAGAAGCGAGGATATACCTGCGAAATGCGTTGCCAGTTGTTTTTTAGGAGTATGCAAATAAATTTGTTATTACTTTAATCGACAGCATTGTGTCTGTTTTGGGTTGGCCGATCCACCATCGCCTCCCGAACACTTTTAACAATTTTAGCAAATTTTATCCTTTTGGCGCCTCTGTACATTTTTACAATATAAGAAGTCCACCCCGGGTGGAGGGGTGCTACACCCTCTTTTTCTCCTATCTACAGAGAGCGACAACTTAGTCCTGAGTGGGGACAGGCCTAAACTCCTCACCGGCCTCAACAGTGGTAATGGAAATATATACATGTTAAAAATAATTTATAAAGCTTTTTAAACAAATAAAGTACCAATTTTCTTCTTTTATACATCTGTACATTCCTTTTTCATTCTTTTTTCAAGTATACATGTCTTTCTTCTGTAAACTTTTTTCTTCTGTACACTTGTAAATTAGCACATTAAGTTCTTCAATTTACTTCTTTATTCCTCTTTACATTTCTGTAATCCTTCATAAATTTTGTTGTCTTCCATTCTTAATCTTTGTTCTTCTGTTCTTCCTCTTTACGGCCTGGTGCACACCAGAGGAGTTTTTCTGAGCGTTTTGAGTTTTTAAATCTGCTGCTAATGTTATCCTATGTGTCTGTGCACACTGGAGCAATGAGGTTTTGTAAAAAAAAACCCATAGCATTACATTGGGAAGAGCTTTTAGAGGTTTCAAAAGCTCTTCCCAATGTAATGCTATGGGGTTTTTTTTTACAAAACCTCATTGCTCCAGTGTGCACAGACACATAGGATAACATTAGCAGCAGATTTAAAAACTCAAAACGCTCAGAAAAACTCCTCTGGTGTGCACCAGACCTACTTGTTTTTTAATCTGATAGGAAACTACCACAACCTGATTACATCCCAGTGCAATAGTGATCAGAATCCCCATTGATGAATCATTGGAATTTCCCAACTGAGGCTTCTGATTGGTCCAAAAAGACCATTGTCAAGCTTTCCTGTTTGATGGTTTATAAACCATATTTTTTTTTATGAAAACAAATATAAATTAAACATTTTGGGGATAAAAATGTAAGAAACATTTTTAAAATCTATTTCTGCTAATTGAAAATACTTGTGTACAGCAGCTCTACCTACTATTTAGCAGTTACCATTCCTACCACCATCAGTGCCTGGGAATCAGATAGTGAAGTCTTGCACACCATCACAGGCTGTGTGTGTGCATGACACATGCCATTCTCTGCTTTGTAAATGTGTTTAGTGAATGTTCTTCCCAAAATAGTCAAGTTAAAGCTGCATTTTTTTCTTTGGATTCAGTGACACTGATGCATGAAAACCGTCACAAAATGTTTGCATCCAGACCCAGTTGAAATAAATGCACACTTAAATACTTACAGTACTTAAAGAGTGGAGGGAAGGGGTGGGGACCGGAGCCATGGAGGAGGCGGGGGAGCGGCGAGACTGACACTCACAGAGGTAAACAATCGGCTGCGACACGCTGTGTGTCGACAGCATGGCTGGGTCGATTTATGGGGGCATAGCAGAGCGCAGGGGGGGGGGGGACTTTGAAGGGATCGTTATAGCAACAGAGGCTGGGCAGTATATGCAGACCCAGTCTCTGTGTGCTGATAGCATTGTTAGAACCCACCTTGGGTTCTCTTTAAGGTACTGTACTGTAGTGAAAATAACATACATAATAAAATTGCTTCTTTTAACAATATTAATTTCTAAATCATTTAGTAATCCTTTGCCATTGTAAAATCTTTCCTCACCTTGATTTACATTCTGAAATGTATCATAGGTGGCCACATCTTTAGTCCTGTCAGGGGCAGCTCTGCAGAATGTTTGTTTACTGAGTGTTCCGAAAGCCAGTACAAATAATAACTTGTATCCCAGAATGCTCTGGGAGGAGAATTCTGCATCGCTAAACAGCCCAGGCTAAACAGCACTAGGAGGGTGGGGTTACATACCAATATACAGCAATATATAGATATATAATCATATAACCTGAAACCAGGAAAATGAACATCATTTACTGTATTCCACTAATGTCACTTTGGTGCCTCTGTAACCATTTCTGGACCGGATAGCAACGGCCGCTATAAGACCAGAGCTCTCCGTGCCCATTTTAGTACTGTGATTGCTGTGATTGGTTCAAAGCAATCACAGGGTTAGGAGCCAATGAAATCAGCTCTTGACCGATACGCAGAAGCTCTGCTGTCAGTGTGACAGCAAAGTGAGTAGGTGCAGTGACGTGAACATCGGTGGGAACAGCTGGAGCAATGAGACCACGTGCACGGGGATGATTGAAATCTACTCCCTGGCAGGAATAACTGGACGTAAACGGGGTGTTGATTTCAATCATCAAGGTCTAAAAGAGGTTACATTAAAAAAAATCAATAGCTATTATTATAATAATTGATTAATATATTGCCAGCTTCTCCCATAGTTAGGACACCTGTAACTTCATTAAATGCAAAAATCAGATACTAACCTCGGGAGGGGGAAGCCTCTGGATCCTAAAGAGGATTCTCCCGTCCTCTTTGGCCAGCTCAATCCAGCACTGGCAGAACTGAAAGCCAGTCGGAGCTCCTGCACAGTGGTTTTCCTCTTGGGCTCTGGCGGAATTAGCTGAGCCTGATTTGGTCCACTGTACTGAACAGATGCGATGCCTCTGCACTTGCCTATTTCTGGCAGAGCCCAGGGGAAGCTGATACTGTGCATGCAGGAAGCTCCTGACAAGTGGTGACAATCGGATCTTCAGGGGTCTTGGCACTGGATTTCCTCTGGTGAGGAGGATGGGGGAAGCCTCTTTAGGATCTAAAGGCTTCCCCCTCCAGAGGTAAGTATACCCTAGGGTTACTTTTTTGCCATTCAGTTACATTTTAAATGCTAAAATCGGTTGAATTAATTTCATCACAAAGGTACAAACCTTCATTCATCATGATGGGTTTAATTGTTGGTTATTTATTTTTCTTCTTTTATTTTGTATTTGTAGGAAGGAATTATAATGTTAGAAAGGAAAATAGAGAATGATTGTCTTTAGCATAAAAAGGGGTATATTAGGATACATTTTATTTTAGAATAAAGATGACTTCTGACCAGTGTGAGTGCACCAAAACTCATTCTAGAAACATAATCTCTCCATCACTCTGTCTTTAACAAGTCTGAAAATGCTGGCTAGACCACAGCCACAACTATTTAGGAAACTGATTCCTCCATTAACCCCAGGCAAGTATAGTTTGTTCATCACTATTCAGATTATTCTTCTGCCAAAGGAAATGTAGAAATATCTCTGTAATACAGGCCATGGCTAGATGAGCAAATCTCTCTTGGTTTGATTAGCCAAACAACTTGGTCTGGACAGCAGCATTTCTGGAATTCAGTAATTTGCTCACCCAAAATATTGTCACCGCACCCAAACCCATGATTTGTGTGTGCATTAGGCCACAATAATGCAGTTTCCACTTGAGAATATTACATGAAATGTCATGTCTGGTTGAAGCTAAATACAGGTGTATGAAGTTTTGTATTTTAACCTCTTCATGCCATAGGCTGAAGGGTTTTAATGTGTGCAACGTGTGAGCACACCCTCCAATGCACATACACGTGTGCTCCCACATGCACATGTACATGCAGAATAGTTGTACTTTTATAAATGTCCTACTTGTGCTAAGGGTGCACAAATAGGACATGTATAAACATCCATTTTGGAGGAAGTGGTTAAATGAGACTAAAGTCCAAACAGGAGACTGAAAATATTTTAGTATTTTAAATTATGTAGGAAATTCTCACATTATAATATTTTAGTGTGTTTTTTATAGATGTGTAAATCTCTCTACAATGAATTCATAATTTTCATAATTTTATGCTTCAGTCAATTATTGTTGTTCTACACTAATGAGTTGCTGGAACTACAATACTGAAGATTTAGTAGGAAAGAGATTGCCCAGATTGTCTTGGGAAGAGGTGATATATAAAGCTGTTGCTCATGTTTGCTTAAAAGTGAAACTCTGCCCCAATATTCAAATTAGAAATCATTGACGTGAACAATTGCAATCTTTGCAGAAAAAATGTAGTGGTCTATCCCATAAAACCCGGGACCTCCACAACAGACAATCAATGGACAGGAGCAAATAAGAACACAGAATCGTATGTAGAGAGAATCATTCTCCCCACGTGAACTCCAGACATCATGTTTTTGCGGTGCATTAAATCTACCCTAGCACCCTCTTGACCATGTTAGCGGTGACAGGAATCCTATGATCACCTACCTGGCCCCATTCATGGAGTTATTACTATTATCCTTTATTATACCCTCGGCAACTCAATCCTTGTGATCTAACTGCTTTGATGTAGCTAGAGTAATCAGCACTCTGCAGAAGATATTAAATAGATGTTTTTTGGGGGGAAAGAGGTTGGGAGGCATAACTTATTTGTATTACTGTATGGGGCAAAGTCTACAGCATTTGTAGGATATTATAAATTAGTAGATACAGGGCTTGTGTGACAGGTACTATTGCAGTATAGCTATGTTTAAAACATCTCTTTCTGCTAATTGTTAGCACTTGGGGCGCTATTCAACTACATTTGCAATTGCAGAATATTAGACTAGGCATTGATCAGCAGTGCTGCCTGACTGCATAGTATTGACATAGCTACATTTTAGTTAGCCATCCACTATGTGACATTGACCTGAAAAACTGATCTGGGAATATAAAATCTGTAACCACTTCTTCTACCACTTAATACTGGTCATATTCAATCAGAAATTGAATTGAATATTGACCAGAACTTTACCACTGCACTCCACTGGTTAGCAAGAATGGGCACGACCGATAAACTCTGATCAATTACCATAGCAATTGGAAATGATCAATTGGCTGTGAGATTGTATTGTAATGGCCACCTTAATACTAGCCCTCTACCTGTGCCTTAAATTGATCCCCCACCTATAACTTACACTAAACTGCACCATATATTATAGAAGAACTCCGGCGCTTGCCATTGTTGTAATTGGCCCAGCACCCAAATGACCTTCCTTGCACTGGCTCTTGCTGCTAAATTTGAAAGCCGTAGGTCCACCAAAGTATAGTGTAACTCGGGCAAATGCCCATATGAGTCAGGTTATCTCGGCCCAACTGGGATTTAAGCAGCAGGGTGAGCTGATTTTCGGCTCACACTGCACCCAACCAAACATACAACAGGATAAACTATACACCCCATCATAGCCACAATTTAAGCAGCACTCTGATTAATACTTGGGTGCTGCCCTAGACGCCATGCCAGTAATTTCTCCAGTACATAGTACATCACATGTTCATTGCTTCAATATTTATTACATATAACATTTTCATGACCAATGACATGAAGAACTAAGGAAGATCATGCTACTCATTGGTTGTTGTCATGGAGCAGCTGCACAGCCACTAGATTCTTGGCCAAGATGGACCCAGATGATTGTCCTGGCTGAGGATTATCTAGCATGTGTTCAAGGATTTAGAGAAAGTAGTAGTAGTAGTGGTTATAATTGTAATTTTAGCGTGCCTCTCTTATTCACCATCTTAGTGGAAAGCACTATCATAATTGCTGTTGAGCTAATTATTGCCTGAACACAAATGTCCAGCTATAAAGGGCTGTCAAGGCTTGTATGTTAAAGGAATTTTCTAATTAAACATCTAGGCCAGCTGTTGTGATTCACAGAGGCACCCTCCTCTCTCCCTTGCAAGCAGTAGAATGCCGATACAGTTGCTGTTTACATTGACATAGAATAATAAGCCTATCTATTCTAGCTTACAGAAGAATGATTGTGCTGGTGTAAATGACTACTACATTAAAATATAATCTCTATTTCCACGCCATTCTGTTCAAACTGGCAATAACCTAATGCAAATGTTTTGTTTAGTTTTGTAGTGATGCCATAGCAACCTTTCCCTTTTTCGTATACGCGTCTGCCATGAATTTGACATTCCTTCTATTTGTTTATTTATTTTTAATTTTTTTCACTGATGCAAAAAGAAAAAGAAAGCTAAGTATGAGCTCAACTCTTGGCAGCAAGATGGGAGAACTACCTGAACTAACGAGTGTGCGGCTTGTGGAATGCAAGGCAGCAGTGCGAGAGTAGCCAGAGGAAATATAAAATTAATTAGCAACATAATTTAGATCCTTACGTACCTTGTAAATGTTCTTGAATGTTTGCACTAGTAAGATACTCTTGGCTGAGACTCTGCTCTTTTATGTCAAAGGACCTGTGGAGTAAATTATAGCAACTGCAGCTAAACCACTTACATTTGTTGAACTTTCCTAATACAGTTAAACTAATCCAAGTAGGCACTGTTATGGTATGTATGACTATCTTTGCACCATACCACAAAACTACACAGCTGACAGTTACCTTACTTGTGTATGAATATTTTTAGCATTTCACTCATTAAATAGCGTGTTTTTGTAACCATCAGAAGCAACCACTGCGTGGGGAAATCAAAGTTTAGCCCACTGATTAAATAAAGAGCTAGCAAAGTTATACAGTAGACCTTATCAACTGAATTAGAGAAGATAAGTGCAATTGGGTGGCACAGCAGCATAGGGAATTCCACTCTTGAATTGCAGACCTGGGGTCTGTGGTTCAAATCTGGGCTGGGACACTATTTGCATGGAGTTTGTATGCTCTCAGTTAACTGCCCCCAACCCCTCCCCAAGGACTTCGACTATGATAGGGACAGTAGGCTATGACTATGGTATTAATTTACTTTCCCACCTCTACAACTATCTTTTGGTAAAGTTCCTTTTTAAGTCACACATGACAGAGAGCTGAAAAGCTGCTGAGAATAATTTGGAAATTCTAAAAATAACTTGAATTTGCACAAATGAATGCAACGCTTTTCTCATCAGTGTTTAATATAAATGACTCTTAAAGAAAAAGTAGAGTCAGCAAAAATCTAAAAATGTGAGAAAAAACATAGGCGTGAAAACAGCAAAAGATGTTTGATGCTTCAGGCCCTTTGTTCCAAATTCAGTGTGCCTGTCTATTTTTTACAAAGGCACTACAGAGTATAGCAATCTTAGCAAGCATTTAGGTTAGATAATGCCCTTGACATATTGCTATTACAAATGGATGAATGTATTATTCAAGAATGGCTCACACCCACAGGTTACAGGGGTGAGGAATTACACTGTTTTGTTTGAGAAACTGACTTTACTTAAAGTCTCTGAAGTTGTCTCATGATGATACGTGATTTGTCTCACTGCTTGCTTTTATTATTAAGAACTTCCCCTGTTTACTTCACCTCTTACTAAACAATAAGACATCATCTTCAAAGTGACTAGAGATGATTCATTGGACTTCCTTGGAGAAAATAAGTGATCCTCTAAACCTAGACTGTTTTGTCTCTCTGGATTATATAGTAAGTTTAGCTCTCTTTTTGGTGTAAACAATAATATAAATTAACAATAGAAATGACATGCTGCATTTACTAGGTCTATCCATTACACAGAACACAGTATTTTGTGCATATGTAATTTTGAGCCTTATTTTGCAAAGTTAAAGAAAATAATCAGCATAATTTTATTACTAAGTGAAATTTATAGATCTTTAGTAGACCCCAGCAAACAGAGCTGAGGAACTGAGAGGAACTCACCTGCGGAATCCAGCAATGCGGCCATCTCTTCCGAGATTCAGCTAAAACCTTGTGATTTCTGGATTCTGGATGGCAGTCTTTGCGTGCGTGCGGTGACCTCAATGTTCCTTCTAGCTGGGCCGTACACATGCTCTCAGGCTGATGGAGGATGTGACCACACATCCGTCTTAGACACTTGGAAGTCGGCTGAAGTAGTATCTGTGGGGCTGTATGACTGAGCGATGCTTGGGTGAGCTGTGTGTGGCTAGTGACAGAGTCAGGCTTGACTCTGTTGCATATTCACTGCCTGTGATAACGTAAAGTTGCCTTAGGGTTACTGCTGAGTGCTCAGTCATTTGCTATTGAACTTGCTTGTTTTCTTGACCTCCCTGTGGATTGTTGCCTGGATCGACATTGGATTCTGCAGAATAATTCCCAAAACAATTGCTTTATCCACAATGCAAAGGGCAAAAGTGCAAAACACGCCATCCCATTGCATACCAGAAGCCACCAGCACCACTTTGGACCAGCAGCTTTATGTTGTGCAGATACTCAGAGGTATGCAAACCTGTCACTATGTTGACAGCAAAGTTACTTACTGATCAGGAAGCCAACTCATCAATTAATTTAAAACTAGTTGGCCATTTGGACGTTTCAAATACCTCTGAAGGTCCACCACTAGTGCTGGAAATGTATAAAAAAAATCAAGCTGCACAACATTTAAAATCATTTTCAGATCCTCATTTAGTTTTCTAAACAAAAAACTGTAGTCAACAAACAAAAAATGCATGTATAAGGTATTATAAGAGTCACAATGAGAGGTATTGTGATATTGTAATGTGTACATAGGAAACCTTCATTTCTAATAATCGTATTCACAGTGAACTCTGTTGGAGCAATTGACACAATGCATAGTTACGTACAAACACAATGTACTTGTTGCTGGCACATGCCTACAAGTACCATGAATGTTTAACCTGACTTATTTATAACCTAATTATGCCTGCTGGTTTGGGCCAAAGTCAAAACAATTCTAAGAGCTTGAAAGCTGGCACTGGGTACCCCAACTCAACATGTGTTTTAAAAGTGCGTAACTCTATTAAAATTCCAAGATTAATACATGTGCCCAATAATTCCCCATCCTGCTCTGAAGTGGTATGACACACTTGGAAACTAAATATTTGTGCACCCTTGCCATTATATCATGTTTTGTTTGTGTTCCACCTAAAACAAAAGAAGGAAAGGGCAAATTTTCATGGTATGTCATGTACTATAATAGTAATTAATATGATCACAGATTGCCATTGTATCCAAGTATTGGGTTACCAACCTATTCATTATGCAGCATTACATCTTTTGGCACTGAACATGATTATCATTGCTGGTAGTTACACATTAAACAGAGATGACTTGCATCCCCTCAAGGTATAAGAGAAATGTATTGTTAAATAATGACAGTGTGCTGCTTGGTTAATTATTGTTGAAAGCAGTTTCTCACCTCTTTTTTTCAGTGGTATATTCTGATTTTAGTAGCTTTAACATTGTCCATTTAATTCATATTTTTAGTCTAACTCCATATATGTTGATGTAGCAATCTTGACAACTGGGAAGTGTTCATAAACAAAAGTCTAGTATTTTTTTTACATGTGTCATCATCTCTTAAGGAGCTGTCAGCTATACTATCTCAGAAAAAAAAACATATACAGAATATAAGTAGATAAATACTTGCTCTACTGACATAACATGTGTATTGCGCTGTCCGTGTTTTTTTTTTTTTTTTTTTTGTGATTTTTCTATAGTGAAAAGAGAGAAAATGCTTCTTAGGATTCTCCATTTTAACTGTGTCGATCTTGAAGCCAATCCTGATGTCATTTCCTCCCTTAGGGCCTGTTCAGACTATGCGCGTTCCTGGACGTTTTCAGGGAACGTGTCTGGGTACCAAAAACGCATAGGAACGGCTCCTAATGCTTTTGAATGGGCTAGTTCACATGTATTCGTATGAGACGCATACGTTTCTCATCCGCATTGCTGCACGCAGTTCTGTGCGATACGCATAGAAACGGATGCAATGAAAGTCTGTGGACGCGTATCAAAAACGCGTACTATTGCGTTTTTAGCGTCCGGTTTCCTCTGCGGTTCCCATAATTTTTTTTTTTCCCCTGGGTCACGTGTGTGTGCAAAACGCAATAGAATACGCATTAGAACGCAAGAAAAACGCATGCGTTTTTCACCTTGCGTTTCTTTGATTTTAAACGCATTCTTCATACGCAGATAGTCTGAACAGGCCCTGACTCTCCTCTGCCTGATTGTGTATGCATTGCCTGCCCTCCTCCCATTCTTCAGGCACTCCCACCCAGCTCTGCAACAGAAAGTGCATTGCCTCAGCATGAGAAATATTTGCCAATCAGAGAGGAACAGAGGAGTGGGAGGGGAAAATAGGAGACAAAGAGGCTTCAGTCAATCAGGCTGCATTAGTTAAGTTTGAGGGGAAATAAAGAAGCAAAAAAATACAACCCAGCATGCCCTGCAACTTCCTTTGTGCTGCAATGTACCAAATAAGAGTCAGGTAAACTGGGGAATTATCATTTATCAACAAGAAAAGTAATAGGGATTTTTAACTTTTGGATTGCCTGGTTAGCATCCTTATTACTTGTTTACCAGATTAAAATTAAGAATTGATTTTTGATTTAAAGCCAGGCAGTTACACTTTAACTTGTTAACTTAATTTGTGTATTTTATTGTTAATGTTTTAAACACAGATCCACATGCCACCACATGTTAATCTGCATACAGTGCTGCCCATAATTATTCATACCCCTGGCAAATTTTGATTTTAACCTCCTTAACGGTATGCCCGACACTGTGTTGGGCATACCGCCGACTGTCCCCGGGAGTCCCTCAGTATAATTTTTAGACATTGTATAGCTGTAATAGCTTCAGCTAGCACTAGGCTAGCTAGCAGTGGTGGCTGGCATCCCCCGATTACTTTTGATCCCGCCGATCGCCCGCTAAATACATTACCCCCTGGATCCAGCAATTGAGCAGCCTCCCTACACATATCTGGTCCTCTCTATGGGGAGGATCGGGTCTGCGCATGACATCATGACGTCGCCGACGTCGTGACGTCATGTTCGATCCTCCCCATAGAGAAGAGCGGAGCTGTCCAGGGAGGCTGCGCCGATCGCTGGATCCAGGCTGGGTAATATATTTAGCGGGCGATCAGGGGGATCAAAAGTAATCGGGGGATGCCGGCCACCACTGCTAGCTAGCCTAGTGCTAGCTGAAGCTATTACAGCTGTGCAATCTCTAAAAATTATACTGGGGGACTCTCGGCTGCAAACCCTCCTGAGCGGCGTAACGCTCAGGAGGTTAAGTTACTTTTATTCAACCAGCAAGTAATTTTTTGACAGGGATTGACATAGGTGTATCCCGAAAGATAATAAGACAATGTACAAGAGACAATATTGTAAAAAAAAAATTCTCAGCTTTTATTTACATTTGAGCAAAAAGTGTCCAGTCCAAAATTATTCATACCCTTCGCTAAAGGTCACTGTCTGTGGGAAAATCCAAGATTCTATACCATTCCAAATAGTCCAAGCTGTTCTAAAGCATCCTAATTACCCTGATTCATTGGGAGCAGCTGTTTTAATCAACTCAACAGGTGAAAAAGAGTAGTGTTGATCGAACACCCAGTTATTCGGGCTTGGGTCGTCTCGGCCAAACATGGTCCAGATGTTCGGGATATTCGGCCGAACACCGAGCCTAATTGAAGTCAATGGGGACCCAAGCATGCCTGCTTTGCAGGCCTGAAAAAAACTTGCAAAATGAGGGAAACTTCTGCAAAATTGGTTGGAAATAGTGAGGGGGCATTTACACATAGATCTTAGGCTCAGAATAAAAGCAGGGACTCATGTTTGCAGAGCAGTGCACCAATTCACAACTGTTCCCAGCTGACACTGAAAGTACTGGGCTTTTTTTTTTCAACAATAAGCAACAATAAACGGTGTTTTTTTTATGGGCACAACTGTTCCCAGCTGGCACTTAAAGTATTGTTTTTGTTTTCAACAATAAGCAACAGTAAAATGCAATAGACTGTGTTTTTAATAAGCACAACTGTTCCCTGCTGGCACTGAAAGTACTGAAAGCACAGTGGCTGCTGGCAGGGCCTGCTGGCAGTGGGCTGGCAGTGCCTGCTGGCAGTGGTGAGGCAGGGGCATTGTGACTGCTGCCAGTGGTGAGGCTGAGGCACTGTGGCTGCTGCCAAATGCCAATGCCTGGCAGTGTTGAGGCAGGGGCTCTGTGGCTGCTGCTGGGCCGCTGGCAGTGGTGAGGCTGGGGCTCTGTGGCTGCTGCTGGCAGTGGTGAGGCTAGGGCACTGTGGCTGCTGCTGGCAGTGGTGGTGAGGCTGGGGCACTGTGGCTGGCCTGGCTGGCAGTGCTGGCACCTAACCGCTAGCTCTCCTACCTACCCCAAGCTAAACCCCAATGTGAATGGCAGAGCCAGCCGCGCGTTCAGGTATTTATATACCCGACCACGTGACCGGCTCGGCCAATCACAGCTATGGTCACAGCCAGCTAGGCTGTGTGACCATAGCTGTGGAAAAAGCATCGTCGCCGCTCATTGGCTGCCTGCAAGGTGCCAGTAAGCGAGGGGAGGAGACAGAACAGCGCGGCCGAGCATGCGGTGCTCAGCCAGGGACGGCCCACCCATGAGGCGGGGTGAAACTTTTACCTCAGGTGGCACTTCTGGGGGGGGGGAGGCACCCGCCTGTCCGTGGGTGTGGGGGGCCACCCAAGCTGGAGGGGATAGCGGGCAGGAAGGGGGTATTGGGCCTAGCGGCGGGGAGGGGGGTCGGACCCCCCCTCCCTCGCCTGAGTCCCCCGTCCTCCGCTCCCCTCCAGCTTTAAAAAGTTATGTTGCTGCAGCTATTGTAAGAGGCACGGGCGGGGATCACTCACCTCTTCCTCGTTCCAGCGTGCGCTCCACTGACGTCACTTCCTGCTGCGCCGCCCACTGTATTGTGAGTGGACAGCGTTACAGGAAGTGACGTCAGTGGAGCGCACGTTGGAACACGGAAAAGGTGAGTGATCCCCGCCCGTGCCTCTTACAATAGCTGCAGCAACGTAACTTTTTAAAACTGGAGGTGAGCGGAGGACGGGGGACCCAGGCGAGGGAGGGGGGGTCCGACCCCCCTCCCCGCCGCTAGGCCCAATACCCCCTTCCTGCCCGCTATCCCCTACAGCCCGGGCGGCCCCCCACACCCACGGACGGGCGGGTTCCGCCCCCCCATAAGTGCCGCCTGAGGCAAACGTTTCACCCCACCTCATGGGCGGGCCGGCCCTGGCTGAGCACCGCATGGTGCTCGGCCGCGCTGTTTTGTCTCCTCCCCTCGCTTATTGGCACCTTGCAGGCAGCCAATGAGCGGCGACAATGCTTTTTCCACAGCTATGGTCACACAGCCTAGCTGGCTGTGACCATAGCTGTGATTGGCCAAGCCGGTCACGTGGTCGGGTATATAAATACCTAAACGCACGTTGGAACGCGGAAAAGGTGAGTGATCCCCACCCGTGCCTCTTACAATAGCTGCAGCAATGTAACTTTTTAAAGCTGGAGGGGAGCGGAGGACGGGGGACCCAGGCGAGGGAGGGGGGCCCACCGCTAAGCCCAATACCCCCTTCTTGCCCGCTATCCCCTCCAGCTCGGTGGCCCCTTACACCCACGGGGGGGGGGGGGGGACAGCGATTTCTTTAAAGATTGCTTCAGGCTTCAAAAAGTCTAGGGCCGGGCCTGTGCTCAGCTGTGCTCGACCCAAACCCAAACAGGGAATAATGAACAGTGCACTGTTCGATCAACACTAAAAAAGAGCAGCTCTCTGCAGTTAGTTTGTGAACAGTCATGGCTAAGAAAAAGGAGCTCAATGAGGACCTGCGGCTGCGCATTGCGGCTGCTCACAAGTCAAGAAAAGGCTACATGGCCATTTCTAAATGTTTTCAAGTTCCAGTGGCTACAGTACAAAAGTATTATTAAAAAATACAACATGTTTCACACTGTGGAAAATGAGGATGTGTTCGGAAGCCAAAAGTGACACCTGTGCTGACCAGAGAGGTGAAAAAGAATCACCACCAAGGCCATCCTGGTGAATCTGGGCTCTGCAGGTGGCAATGTCTTAAGGCAGGCAATATGATGGACCAAGGAGGATGCCACTTCTCCAGATAAGGCACACAAAAGCTTGCTTAGCCGTTGCAAATGCTCATCTGGACAAAGAAGAAGACTTCTGGTCTTCTGTCTGTGTTATGGTCAGATGAAACAAAAATTGAATTGTTTGGTCACAATAATGTTTCCTTCATTTGGGGTAAAAAAAAAAAAAAGAAGACTTCAACCAAAAGAACACCATCCCCACCTTCAAACATGGTGGTGGGAACCTAATGCTTTGGGCTGTTTTTCAGCCAATGGACCAGGGAACCTAATCACAGTAAATGACACCATGGAAAAAGAGCAATACATAAGGATTCTCAACGACAACATCAGGCAGTCTGCAGAGAAACTTGGCCTTGGGCACCAGTGGACATTTCAGCATGACAATCAGGGGTGCTCAGATACCCCTTTTTAAAATACGAATTGATTCGGATCCGGATACCCAGATATCCGGATCCAGATCGGATAATCGAATCCAAACGTTCAGATATCTGCGTTCATGCTAATATCCGAACGCATTATCCGGCCTATCCGGGCGGATTCGGATATCCGGATAGAAAAAACGGAAGTGCCCTTTAAATTGCTTTAAAACGTTTTTTAGGGTAAATGAGGCATGTAGCATCATTAATTTTTTTTTTATTTTTATTTTTTAAACAAATTTTTACTGTGTGGTATTCTCACATCGAATCCATTAACATCATCATAAAATTAAAATTGCAAGGTAATAAGTACAGTGAGTAAAAAGACCACAAATTCCCCCCCCCCCTTTTTTTTTTACCCTTCCCCAAAAACAGCAGTAAACCCACCCCTATCCCACACTCCCCACCCTTCACACCCTACGAGTCACTGTGTACTATGAAGTTTCTAGAAATGGAAATAAATTATTACCAAAAATTAGCGCAGGGTCGATGGCAGGCTTTTTGCTGGGAAAATTGTTTCCGTGGACCGCGGCTTTCAGGAGCTCCAAGCACTCACATCCACCTCGCGGGCGCCGGAACCGGAAGTCTAGCATCATTATTTTTTAAAGAGGAACACTAATTGATGATGTGGAGACTTAAAATCCCCCCCCCCCCCAAAAAAAAAAATGGCAGTCAATTAACATTATGCCCAGGTTCCAGACAGCTGTCATGCAGCCCACATTGGCCTCAATTCACTAAGCTTTATCAAGCACTTTATCAATTGTTTGATCATTTACCTCATAAGTAAAATCTAATTTTGAATTCACTAAGGTGTTACATATTTCTCAAATGTTTTATGAATAAAATGTTCAATAAATCTATAACACCTTAGTGCGTTCAAAATTAGATTTTACCCGTGAGGTAAATTATCAAACGTTTGATAAAGTGTTTGATAAAGCTTAGTGAATTGAAACCATTGTGTCCAAAGTCCAACCGCACAACTGGGACATGACAGTTTTCAGCCAAGACACCTCCAAAAAATTATGCAGCAATTGTGTTTTGGGTTCAATATAGGTGGTATCAGTTGCCTGTGACACCCTGGCCTGGCGGTGGGAGCTGCACAGGCAGCAGGAGCAGGGCAATGCAGCAGCAGCAGCAGCAGGTGTAACGTGTGCCAGGAGCATGCCGGATGTGGCATGTGGCAATTGACACTTAGAACGTGGCACGTGGCACTTGGCATGTTTTACGTGGCACTTGCCACCTGTCACATGGCACTTGTCACGTGGCACTTACCAAGTGTCACGTGCCACTTGTCACGTGGCACTTGCCAAGTGTCAAGTGGCACGTGCCATGGCATGAGGATCTACAGATATCATAGACTATGAATGCATTTTGCAGGAACGGATCTTTTGCAGGGACAGATCTTTTGCAGATACTGATCTTTTGAATGTGTACAGCATCTTTGTTGCAGCATCTTGCAAAGATTTTTATCTAATGGGGAGTTCAGCTCAATAGAATAGACTGTGTAGAGTACGGCTCTCATACTACATGGAAGGAGGTAAAATTGGTCTGATATCTTTCATTTATCTTTCAAGCGTGTATGTAGCATAAGGCTAATAGCTGGCCAGCAGGCAGCAGCTGGCCTGGTCTGTGCATAGCACACACACAGACACATAGCAGCTGCCTGCAGCACACACTCTGACTGTCATACAATGACATCAATCAAGCAAATTAACGATTTTACAATAGTGTAGTGATAGTGAAGGGGTTAATCACTGAACAGCTTATCACTGTGTACAGCCCTTGCTACTGGGCCCAACAGCACTGGAGCACACACTTTGACTGTCACACTATGACATCAATCAAGCTAATTAACGATTTAAAGAGAAGCCGAGGTGGGATTTAATTAGGTTAGTGGGGCACAGAGGCTGGTTATGCACACTAACACCAGCCTCTGTTGCCCCATGGTGCGCCTCCAGGACCCCCCTGCGCGCCGCTATACCCCCCGCAGTGCTAGCGACACACAGCGTGTCGCCAGCACAATGTTTACCTATGCCTGTCTGTTAGCGCCGCTCCCCCGCCTCCTCCGTATCGGCGCTACCCGCCCACGTCCCTTACCGCCCGCTGATTGGAGGGAAGTGAGGGGGGTCCTGGAGGCGCACCATGGGGCAACAGAGGCTGGTGTTAGTGTGCACAACCAGCCTCTGTGCCCCACTAACATAATTAAATCCCACCTTGGGTTCTCTTTAACAATAGTGTAGTGATAGTAGTGAAGGGGTTAATCACTGAACAGCTTTAGGTTTATAACTGTGTACAGCCCCCTTGCTAGGCCACCAGCACTGGAGCATGTTTCTCAGAGAGAATTCAGCAAGCTAAGATGATATGTCTCATCATGGCAGCCCTCCTTATTATACAGGGGGGCTGGCCAGTGTTCCTTTCTGTGATTGGGAGCCAGGGTTTAGGCTGAGTGCCCTCTGATTGGCTCAATGAGGTCAGGCGGGGCTAGCCAGGGTTCCCCTCTGTGATTGGTTGCTAGGGCTTCTGCTGGGAGCCCTCTGATTGGCTCCAGGATGTCATCTCCTTAGTTACAGTATTTCGGATCTGGATATCCGCAATATCCGCGGATATCCGGATTATGCGGCCAAATATCCGCAAATAGCTATCCGGAATCTGATCCGAATAACGTAAAAATGGTTGGATATCCGGGTTACCCGGATATCCGGAATCCGGATGAGCACCACTGATGACAATGACCCAAAACGCACAGCAAAAGTGGGAAAGAAATGGTTAGCAGAAAACAACATGAACATTTTAGAGTGGCCCAGTCAGAGTCCAGAATTGAATCCAATTGAGAATCTGTGGAAGGAGCTAAAGATCAGGGTGATGGCAAGAAGACCCACCAACCTGAAAGATTTGGAGCTCATTGCAAAAGATGAATGGGCAAAAATGTGGAGACATGCAAAAAGCTAGCCTGCAATTATAGGAAGCGTTTTATTGCTGTAGTAGCCAATAAAGACTTTTCTATTCATTACTGAGAAGGGTATGAATAATTTTGGACTGGACACTTTTTGCTCAAATGTAAATAAACTCTGAAAAAATGTTTTTCTTCCACAATATTGCCTCTTGTACATTCACTAAGGTGTTATATATTTATTGAATGTTTTATCGGTAAAACATTCAATAGATATATAACTCCTTAGTGAATTCAAAATTAGGTTTTACCCATGAATTAACCTCCTTGGCGGTAATCATCCCGCCCCGTCGCCATGGCGACGGGGGAAGCCCTCCAGGAAATCCCGTTCTTTGAACGGGATTTCCTGATCGGAGATCGCCGAAGGCAATCGAAGAGGGCGGGGGGATGCCGCTGAGCCCTGGGCTCGCTACATGATATAGGAAAAAAAAAATTTTTTAAAAACTGCTGCGCTCCCTCCTGGCATTTTTTTTTATACCGCCAGGAGGGTTAAATTATCAAACGTTTGATAAAATGTTTGATAAAGCTCCGTGAATTGAGGCCATTGTGTTGTTATCTTTTGGGAGACACCTAAGTCATTTCCAGTCAAAAACTTAATTGCTGGTTGAATAAAAGTAACTTTAAAGCGGTATAAAACCCTGACATAATATTCAATAAAAACATGTTTTCCTACTTTTTATATGCTATACGGTTAGCATATTTGCTTTTGTGCATAAGTATTATTATTATTCATTTAGAAATTATACGTTTCTAAAGTACACTTATTTTACTCTGAGAACTGACATTGCATTTTATTTATAACTGCTTTATTCATCCTCTAACTTAATCAGAATGCATCAGAACGCATTTATGCTTGTCTGACTTTGTTCAGGGGACCCGGCAGTGTGAGAGAAGGCTTTGTTTACATTTCTCACTTGATACAATTAAACACAAAATAACATTATGTAAAGTTAGGAAGCGGCCAGCTCTGCTGGCAGGGAAGCTTCTAAAGCCTGTGTTAACCCTTTGAATGCAGTTCTAGTAAAAAAAAAAATGCTGGTTGTATATAATATGCTGTAAATAATCTATTAGAGCAAAGTAGAAATGCTGGGTTTCATTCTGCTTTAAGTCGCAATTTGCCAGGGGTATGAATAATTATGGGCAGGACTGTATGTGTTTCATCAGAAAGCCTTCTCTTCCATGCAACTTGTTCTTGTTCTGACCATTTTACTGTCTCCAGCTATTCATTTATTTTTTGCAGCGTTTGCATAGTTTGTTTACATTGTTTCCAGATAGTTATGCGTGTCACTTGCTATTACTTTTTTATTGTCTATTTGGGATTGCTGACTCTCTTTTTTTTTTTCACTTACCTACTGTCTGAAGTGTTACTAATCACTTAAAATCTACAGTAGATCTACAAAAGTATTCAGCCCCCTTGAAGTTTTTCACATTTTGTCATATTACTGCCACAAACATCAATCAATTTTATTGGAATTCCACATGAAAGACCAACACAAAGTGGTGTACACATGCATTCCTCAAGCCAAATACTTTTTAGTTTTTGTTTTAATACTCTAATTCCCTATAAACTACACAAGCCAAGCCCACAGGTTTTCAGAGAGCCAAGGCACTTTCAGACAGTAGCAAGGGCTCATGGGAGCTCAGTCTGGGCAGGAGGAGGGGGAGGTATTACTAGCCAGAGATTTCAGAGGCAGAGGGGAGGAGGGAGGAGGAGGGGGGTTCAGGCTTTTTTGCTCAAGATGCAGATAAGCCTGCCTCTGTGTAATGTTTACAAACAACATGGCTGCTGTCATTGTTTCACAGGAATAATCAATCATATTCTGTTAAAGCTGTTTGCAGCTAGATTTGCTGTGTAAACTATCTAAACTTTAGTTAACATATATAGACAAGTTACTTGTTATAGTTAGTTTTTCATCTCAGATCCGCTTTAACATAGCACTACCAAAGATTGTAAATGTGGGAGGGATGACATCCTCTTCAACTGCAACTCCTTCCATAGTTCGCACATGTAAGAGGCAGGTAGTCTTCACAACAGCCAGTGCATTTGTTTGTATCATTTGCATGGCAGTGTGGTAAATGCGCCACTTGTTAGCTAGGATGCCAAAGGTGCAATCCACCACTTTCCTGGCTTTGCTTAGTTGCAAATTAAAATGTCTATTTTTCTGCTGCCATGGCTCTTTGGGAAAAAGGCCTCATCACATTTTCTGAAAGAACAAAGGTCTCATCACCAATAAAGGTGCAGTGATAGGCAGGTGATAGGGATAGGCCAAGGGAGTGGTCCAGGGATGTGAAGTTGGCCCAGTTGCAGTTTCATCCCAAACCGACTGTGGCAAAAGATTGCAGAGTCACTACTGCTCCCATAAGCACCCACATCAATATAATCAAATTTATATTCTGCATCAACCACAGCCACTAGCACTGTCGAAAATAACCTATGATAGTTAAAGTATCGGCTTCCAGATAATGCTGGCATTACCATCCTGACATGCTTGCCATCCACTACCCTCAGGCAATTTGGGAAATGGTGCTTCTCCCAGAACAGCTCTATGGTTTTTTTTCCCCATTTTGCATGATCTGGGGGAGACATGAAGTCCTGTTGCAGTTCCAGCCAGATGTTTCTGCAGGTATCCAAAACTATGTTCTGGATCGTGGACTTCCCCAACCTATATTCGAAATGTAGTGCTGCATACGTATGTCCTGTTGCAAGGAATCTGAAAGTATAAACAAAAAACATGTATATATTGTTCTTTTGCAGATGATCAGTCGAGAACAAGATGGAAATCTGTTTGTGATAATTACAAAAGGGAGTTGGAGAAGCCAAAAAATGTGCAAAGAAGTGGTGCCGGGGCCACAAACCGGCGAAAATACAAGTTTGCGCCATTTCTGGACTTCCTCAAGCCACATACGAATACTGGGCAGTACGTATTGACACTGATGAATGACAAAGCCATGATAATTATTCAGAATAAGGTGAGCTTTATTTTTACTATCCCTTCTTAACAGTACGGAAGACAATTTACTTGCTGAAGAACCCACAGAAACCTTCCTCAGTGGATGCAACTGGAACATCTGTACAAGAATCTGAGGATAACATCCCTATGCACTCATCAGAGTGTCCACCCACTCATTTCAGTCCACCATTTTCCCATAATGTCTCATATAGGTAGTGTTGGGCGAACAGTGTTCGCCACTGTTCGGGTTCTGCAGAACATCACCCTGTTCGGGGGATGTTCGAGTTCGGCCGAACACCTGATGGTGTTCGGCCAAACCGTTCGGCCATATGGCCGAACTAAGAGCGCATGGCCGAACGTTCCCCGAACGTTCGGCTAGCGCTGTGATTGGCTGAACGGGTCACGTGGTTCGGACCCGAACGCGCTCTGATTGGCCGAAGGGGTCACGTGGTTCGGGTAAATAAATACCCGATCCACGTCATTTCTCCGCCATTTGTCTGTGGGTTTAGCTTTGGGTAGGCAGGCAGGGTAGTTCTCTCTCCAGCCAGGCTAGCCAGGGTCCCCCCAGTCATTGTGTCGCTGCTGGGAACAGTAGTACACCGCTCACCCACACTATATAGCATTGTGTTTACTGCCACTCTGTGTCTCTGCTGGGAACAGTAGTACACCACTCACCCGCCACTGTATAGCATTGTGCTCTGTGTCGCTGCTGGGAATAGTAGTACACCGCTCACCCACCACTGTATAGCATTGTGTTTACTGCCACTCTGTGTCTCTGCTGGGAACAGTAGTACACCGCTCACCCACCACTGTATAGCATTGTGCTCTGTGTCGCTGCTGGGAATAGTAGTACACCGCTCACCCACCACTGTATAGCATTGTGTTTACTGCCACTCTGTGTCTCTGCTGGGAACAGTAGTACACCGCTCACCCACCACTGTATAGCATTGTGCTCTGTGTCGCTGCTGGGAATAGTAGTACACCGCTCACCCACCACTGTATAGCATTGTGCTCTGTGTCGCTGCTGGGAACAGTAGTACACCGCTCACCCACCACTGTATAGCATTGTGCTCTGTGTCGCTGCTGGGAACAGTAGTACACTGCTCACCCACCACTGTATAGCATTGTGCTCTGTGTCGCTGCTGGGAACAGTAGTACACCACTCACCCACCACTGTATAGCATTGTGCTCTGTGTCGCTGCTGGAAACAGTAGTACACCGCTCACCCACCACTGTATAGCATTGTGCTCTGTGGCGCTGCTGGGAACAGTAGTACACCGCTCACCCACCACTGTATAGCATTGTGCTCTGTGGCGCTGCTGGGAACAGTAGTACACCGCTCACCCACCACTGTATAGCATTGTACTCTGTGTCGCTGCTGGGAACAGTAGTACACCGCTCACCCACCACTGTATAGCATTGTGCTCTGTGTCGCTGCTGGGAACAGTAGTACACCGCTCACCCACCACTGTATAGCATTGTGCTCTGTGTCGCTGCTGGGAACAGTAGTACACCGCTCACCCACCACTGTATAGCATTGTGCTCTGTGTCGCTGCTGGGAACAGTAGTACACCGCTCACCCACCACTGTATAGCATTGTGCTCTGTGTCGCTGCTGGGAACAGTAGTACACCGCTCACCCACCACTGTATAGCATTGTGCTCTGTGTCGCTGCTGGGAACAGTAGTACACCGCTCACCCACCACTGTATAGCATTGTGCTCTGTGTCGCTGCTGGGAATAGTAGTACACCACTCACCCACCACTGTATAGCATTGTGCTCTGTGTCGCTGCTGGGAACAGTAGTACAACGCTCACCCACCACTGTATAGCATTGTGCTCTGTTTCTCTGCTGGGAACAGTAGTACACCGCTCACCCACCACTGTATAGCATTGTGCTCTGTGTCGCTGCTGGGAATAGTAGTACACCGCTCACCCACCACTGTATAGCATTGTGCTCTGTGTCGCTGCTGGGAACAGTAGTACACCGCTCACCCACCACTGTATAGCATTGTACTCTGTGTCGCTGCTGGGAACAGTAGTACACCGCTCACCCACCACTGTATAGCATTGTACTCTGTGTCGCTGCTGGGAACAGTAGTACACCGCTCACCCACCACTGTATAGCATTGTGCTCTGTGTCGCTGCTGGGAATAGTAGTACACCGCTCACCCACCACTGTATAGCATTGTGTTTACTGCCACTCTGTGTCTCTGCTGGGAACAGTAGTACACCGCTCACCCACCACTGTATAGCATTGTGCTCTGTGTCGCGGCTGGGAACAGTAGTACACCGCTCACCCACCACTGTATAGCATTGTGCTCTGTGTCGCTGCTGGGAACAGTAGTACACCGCTCACCCACCACTGTATAGCATTGTGCTCTGTGTCGCTGCTGGGAATAGTAGTACACCGCTCACCCACCACTGTATAGCATTGTGTTTACTGCCACTCTGTGTCTCTGCTGGGAACAGTAGTACACCGCTCACCCGCCACTGTATAGCATTTCTGTACTGCCACTGTACTGCTGCCAGTCAGCGTGTACTTTAAGGATAAGTGAAATGAAGAAGAAATCCTGTGAAAGAGGGAGGGGCAAGAGAAGAGGTGTTTCCCCTGACGGTTCACGTACAGGCCACAGTGGAGCACCGAAGAAAACCCACTCAATACCGCCCATGTTGTCCATGAAATCAACCCTCACAAATCCAAAAGAACAGGACCAGATAATTAATTGGATGACCTCTCAATTGTCCAACAGTGGGTTAAGCAGCACCAGCACATCACGCACGAGGTCCGAGTCCTCAGCCAGTTACAAGGATCCAGTGGGCACAAAGCTGACACAACCGGCAGCGACACCACGCACACAACTGCCAAATAACCAGCCCAAAGAATTTCCTCAGGACACAATGGGGTATTCGCAGGAGCTATTCCCAGCCCAACAAACTTCCACCTTTCAAAGGTCAATGGAACAGCCAGAAATTTTGTGCCCGGATTCACAACCATTTACTGTGGGAAATGCACCGCGCACTGAAATGCAAGGCGAGTCTGAGGACTTTGAAACCCAAATCCCAGAGCAAGTTGGGCAGGAGGGGTTTCAATTGCAGGAGGTCGGCCGAGAAGATCTGGAAGACGACGTTGGCGTGAGCTGCGCAGAGGTTGTTCTGGGGAGCTCTACTCCACGGCGGCGGCCCACAATCACATATGACGAGTTTGAGGAGATGGAAGAGGAGGAGGGTATGGACAATGTGGACACAGACCCAGATTTTGAATGTGAAGGAGAACATCGCCGTCGTAGCAGCACAGATGAGTCTGTTGAAGAACCCACTGCTGCACGAGTTCGCCTTGTGCCACAAGGTAGGCGGCGCGAAATTTCAGGCACCACAAGCGTGGAAGTTCAAGTGAGACGCAAAAGAGGCGCAAACAGAAATCGTCAGCAAGGCAGGTGCTCCAAAGTCTGGCCTTTCTTTGAAGACTGCAGTGAGGATGGTACCATGGTGATTTGCAAGGTGTGCAAGACCCACCTGAGCAGGGGGAAAAATATTAACATACTCTCCACCACCAGCATGACCCGCCACATGGTATCCAAACATCCCACTCTGTGGGCAAACGCGGCAGGACAGGGTACCAGCAACACTGCCTCCCTTGGGGTCACCAGACTCACCACCAGACCCTCCTCAGCACCAGCAGTAGCCCAGCCATTGCGTGGATCACAACAACATTCACAAACATCAGACGACGCTGACACTGTCACTTTCCGGAATAGTGCTCTTGAGGTCTCCCAGTCTTCATCAAACACAACAACCAACAGCCGTTCAGTGTGCAGCCCTACGGTTCAGTTGTCTGTCTCGGAGATGCTTGAGCGCAAGAAGAAATTGCCAGCAAATGACCCCCGGGCCGTGGCACTAACAGCCAGCATAGCCAAGCTTCTGGCCTGCGAAATGCTGCCATATCGAGTGGTGGAGACAAACAGCTTCAAGGGCATGATGTCAGTGGCCATTCCACGTTACGTGGTTCCCAGCCGCTACCACTTTGCGCGCTCTGCAGTGCCTGAGTTGCATGAGCACGTGGTCAGCAAAATAACCCGAAGCTTGAAGATTGCCGTTGCCTGCAAGGTTCACCTCACCACTGACACCTGGACGAGTGCGTTCGGCCAGGGTCGATACATCTCCCTTACCGTGCACTGGGTGAACCTTGTGGAGCCTGAAAGCGATTCCTCACCTACTACGGCGCGGGTGTTGCCCACGCCGCAAACAGCTGCACCGCCATCCCTCCCACTGGATAACAACAGCAGCACCTACCTCTCTGACTCCTTCTCCTCCAACGCATCTCAAAGCTGTACCTCATCCGGAAACGCCAACCCAGCAGCAGTAGGATCGTGGAAGCAGTGCAGCACAGCTGTTGGCATGCGTCAGCAAGCGTTGCTGAAGCTGATCTGCCTTGGGGATAAGCAGCACACAGGGGAGGAAATTTGGAGGGGAATAAAGGAACAGACGGATTTGTGGCTGGCACCGCTGGACCTGAAACCGGGCATGGTTGTGTGTGATAATGGGAGTAATCTCATTCGCGCTTTAAGGTTGGCTAAGCTGACACACATCCCTTGCCTGGCACACGTGATGAACCTAGTAGTTCAGCGGTTCCTGAGGACATACCCAGGCGTGGCCGATCTTCTGTTGAAGGTGCGACGAGTGGCCAAACATTGTAGAAATTCCAGTACTGCTTTGGGGGCACTCGCCAAGATGCAGGAGCGCTTCAATCTTCCCCCACCATCGCTTGCTGTGTGATGTCCCTACGCGCTGGAATTCTACGCTGCACATGCTAGCCCGCTTTTGCGAGCAGAAGAGTGCAGTGGTCCAGTACATGACGGCGCAGTACCGAGGCGCATCCGGACAGCTGCCATGCTTCTGTGGATCCGATTGGGCCAACATGTTGGACCTCTGCCAAGTCCTCCAAAATTTTGAGCAATCCACGTTGCTTGTTAGCAGTGACAACTCTTCAGTCAGCATTACCATACCACTGCTGTGTTTACTGAAGAAGTCAATGTTGAAAATCAAGGAAACAGCTGTCATGATGCAACTGGGGGAATCTGAAGGAGAAAACGATCAGCGTGATGATACCAACATCAGGCCATCTGCCTCAGGAAACGCTGGCCCCAGCAGCTATGACGAAGAAGAGGAGGAGGAACTGCTGGAGTTGGAGCAGGAATTTCATGCCACCACTGACGAGGGCCAGAGCGGTGCACGTTGGACTTCCGCAATTCAGCGCGAATGGTCAGCAGAAGCAGACCAGGAAGAAGGTGACGACTATGATGCATCACAACAACTATCACAACGCTCACAAGAGGATGATGAGGATTCTGGCAGGACTCTGGCACACATGGCTCAATTCATGCTAGACTGCATTGAACGCGACCCACGCATTGTGCACATTCTGGACAACACCAATTACTGGGTTTATACCCTTCTGGATCCACGGTACAAACACAATGTTCCAAAACTGCTTGAAGAAAGAGTCAGACAGGTCAAAATGGAAGAATACCAGCAGGCCCTTGTGGAGACTTTAGAGAGGAGATTGACATCCTCCCCCTCCTCTAGCCAGTTGTACGCCGACAGACTGACTTCCGCAAACCCAGGACGACCAGGAGGGCAGCAAACAACACAAGCCGCAGCTAGTGCCCAAAAGGGAATGGTATCGACAGTGTCCTTGGAGTGGAAAAATTTTCTGACACCCATGCAGCAGCCCACAGAACAGCAAGCGTGCAGATCCACCTCCAACACCGATCGCCTGGAGAAGATGGTCAAGGACTACATGTCAGATGGCGTAGCTGCGTTGAACAATCCATCTGCACCCTTCAACTATTGGGTATCGAAGCTAGACACCTGGCACGAACTGGCAATGTACGCAATAGAGGTGCTGGCTTGCCCGGCAGCCAGCGTTATGTCGGAACGCTGTTTCAGTGCTGCCGGAGGAATCGTCACAGATCGGCGTATCCGCCTCTCCACAGAAAATGCAGATCGTCTGACTCAAATTAAAATGAATTAATCCTGGATTGGAAACGACTACGCAACACTCCCGGACCCCAACCAAGTAACATGAACAATGAACATCTGTGATGGGTTAGCGTTACCGGTCCCTTTTCCTGGAACCTCTCATTTGTATTACATTTATGACTGCATGCCGACAAAAAGCAAATTGCTATCCGCACGCTTCTTGTCCTCATGCAAGGCCTGGGTTGTTGTGTCTCAAAGCGTGGCCTTCTCCTCCTGCGCCGCCCTCCTCCTGTTCCATCACGTGTGCTGCTGCTGGGTTAGCGTTACCGGTCCCTTTTCCTGGAACCTCTCATCTGTAATACATTTATGACTGCATGCCGACAAAAAGCAAATTGCTATCCGCACGCTTCTTGTCCGCATGCAAGGCCTGGGTTGTTGTGTCTCAAAGCGTGGCCTTCTCCTCCTGCGCCGCCCTCCTCCTGTTCCATCACGTGTGCTGCTGCTGGGTTAGCGTTACCGGTCCCTTTTCCTGGAACCTCTCATCTGTATTACATTTATGACTGCATGCCGACAAAAAGCAAATTGCTATCCGCACGCTTCTTGTCCTCATGCAAGGCCTGGGTTGTTGTGTCTCAAAGCGTGGCCTTCTCCTCCTGCGCCGCCCTCCTCCTGTTCCATCACGTGTGCTGCTGCTGGGTTAGCGTTACCGGTCCCTTTTCCTGGAACCTCTCATCTGTATTACATTTATGACTGCATGCCGACAAAAAGCAAATTGCTATCCGCACGCTTCTTGTCCTCATGCAAGGCCTGGGTTGTTGTGTCTCAAAGCGTGGCCTTCTCCTCCTGCGCCGCCCTCCTCCTGTTCCATCACGTGTGCTGCTGCTGGGTTAGCGTTACCGGTCCCTTTTTCTGGAACCTCTCATCTGTATTACATTTATGACTGCATGCCGACAAAAAGCATGTTACCTGTGCAAAGAAAACAGACATTTCCCGCATTTAAAAGACAGTTTTCCCTTTGAAAATTTAAAATCGATTTTCTCGAAAACTATAAGCTCTTTTTGCTAATTTTTTTTTCCTCTTGTACCCGCTCCCAAGGTGCACATACCCTGTAAATGTGGGGTATGTAGCATGTAAGGAGGCTTTACAAAGCACGAAAGTTCGGGTCCCCATTGACTTCCATTATGTTCGGAGTTCGGCTCGAACACCCGAACATTGCGGCCATGTTCGGCCTGTTCGGCCCGAACCCGAACATCTAGATGTTCGCCCAACACTGCATATAGGTACAGACAATGTTTTAATATCAGAAGAGCAGGTAGAGGAAAGTCAAGGGCTGAGTATGATCATAAAGTGATAGCTTAAATCAGGGTCAGACTGGGACACTGGGGGCACACCAGTGAAATGTCAGCCTGGGGCCCACTTGCCCCATGATTTGGCACTCACATACCCTACTCTAGCGGACCCCATAACCAGGGCCGGGCCGAGGCATAGGCTGGAGAGGCTCCAGCCTCAGGGCGCAGTGTAGGAGGGGGCGCAGAATTCATTCAGCTGTCATTCCTAATTGTGTTTGAAGCAGAAAGAAATAAGAAGAGGGGATACATGGCAGTGACTGCAAGCCAGATAACTAGATATTAAGGTGTTGGGGAGGTTGTGGGCCCTGTGGCGCCTCTTAGTCTAATAGCAATCAGTGTGTGACGGCTGGGGTGGGAGGGATGGAGGGGCGCACTTTGCTGTCTCAGCCTTGGGTGCTGGAGGACCTTGTCCCGGCTCTGCCCATAACAGCATTACCTAGTGGATTATAGTGGTCCCCCTCCCCTATGCAGTCTCCAGTATTCGGGTTAGTGCGCCAGACAATGTCAATGCTCTATAAATACATAATAATAATATGGCATGACATTAGACTATGACTATGGTTGGATTAGATTGTGAGCTCCTCTGAGGACAGTCAGTGACATGACTATGTACTCTGTAAAATGCCCTGAGCCTAAACCAACCGCTGCTGCTGTGTTGCACAGTAGTGCACTCACTGTGACTCTGATATTATGAAAAAAGGGTTACTGTACACAGAGTACTGCACTTAGTGCCTGATCTGTCTTAGGCACTGGGGATAGCAGCCGCATGTGCACATTGTGGCACCAGTGTTCTCCTCTTGTGCTGGGTACGTATCACCCTCTTGCTTGAGCCTCTTCACAACTTTGGCCATGCCCACTCTGCCAACTTGTGCATGAGAAAAGAAACAGTGGCAGAGTGGTGGTATTCATTTTAAACAGACAAGGTGGTGGAGCAAGTGGGTAGAGCTAAACCGGTCTACGAACAGCACTTTTTTTTCTCCTTTTTTAAGCTTAAAGGATAATTGTAACAAAAAGGATATGGAGGCTGCCATATTTATTTCCTTTTAAGCATTGCAATACCAGTTGCCTTGCTGTCGTGCTGATCCTCTGCCTCATACTTTTAGCCATAGGCCCCAAACAAGCATGCAGCAGATCAGGTATTTCTGGCTTATTGTCACATCTGACAAAATTAGATGCATGCTTGTTTCTGATGCTATTCAGACACTACTGCAGCCAAATAGATTAGCCTCCCAGCAGAAGCCATCCACATCTTTCACTGATCCCTGACAGACCTATCCCAGCAGACACCCTGCCTGCATCACAGAGCAGAGGAGAAACAATCAGCTCAATCATGCAGGCTAATGCAGGAAGTAACTTTCCAGTGAACATGTGACTGGCTCTCTGATGCTGGTGTAATGTCTGACCTGGGATAATGCCTGCTGGGATAACTCTGTTCGGGCAAAGTGAAAGATACATGTGATTACTCACTGTTCTGTATCTACTGTCCTTCTTAAAGGAATAGTATCAAACTTCATCAATTTCTGGCAGTAGCATAAATCAAAATTCAATCAACAGTCTGATGGAACACAGCATATCTTTTTGCTGTGCAGTGTCTTATTTTATTTATTTTACCTTATAGATTGCGTCCCCTGAGAAACTGACGGCGACGGGGAATGGGGCAGCTCATTATATGAGAGGGGATTCCTCTATGACAGTGTAGCAGTGCCTATCCTACTTTCCCCACATCATAGCGCATTATTCAGCGCATGACCCGCCTAAGTAGCCTGCTATGAGGTGCGAGAGACAAGACAACCTCTCTCGCTCCTACTCTGCCCAGCCAATCTGCCCCAGGAGGCTTCTGTGTGTCGGGCTCGGACTGCCGCCGCCGCATCGTCATTGCTGTTTGCTACGGAACGGCAAACACAGTAGCTGGAGGAGGGCGTGTCATTGCTCCTGAAAGCATTGGAAGCAGGAGCGGAAGGGGAGGAAGGCTCATGACACGCCCTCCTCCAGGTAATGTGTGTTTGCCGTTCCGTAGCAAACAGCAATGACGATGCGGCGGCGGCAGCCCGAGCCCGACACACAGAAGCCTCCTGGGGCAAATTGGCTGGGTAGAGTAGGAGCGAGAGAGGTTGTCTTGTCTCTCGCTCCTCATAGCAGGCTACTTAGGCGGGTCATGCGCTGAATAATGCGCTATGATGTGGGGAAAGTAGGATAGGCACTGCTACACTGTCATAGAGGAATCCCCTCTCATATAATGAGCTGCCCCATTCCCCGTCGCCGTCAGTTTCTCAGGGGACGCAATCTATAAGGTAAAATAAATAAAATAAGACACTGCACAGCAAAAAGATATGCTGTGTTCCATCAGACTGTTGATTGAATTTTGATTTATGCTACTGCCAGAAATTGATGAAGTTTGATACTATTCCTTTAATGCAGCGTGCTTGCTGCCTGCTCACATCTGCCTCCCCCTCCCTATAACAAGAGAGCAGCCTGGAGGGGGAATGCATTAGATAAGCTCCTCACCCACTGTGTGCAGAACCCTGGCCAGCCAGAGACAGCGAGGGAAACTGGCTTGACCACTTACAGACCTAAGTGGTCAAGCCAGAGGACACAACAGACCACAGGAAAATTTACCTGACAGTGAGACAAACAGCATGTCTTAATTATTGTTTATGAATGACATTTAATGTGGCTTCCTTCTATACACAAAATGGTCATAAAGGTTCAGTTGTAATGTTTACAGTTTTTTTATGCTGATTAATGTTATTTTATATATTTGAGCACATAGTGCACATTATTTTATTTAAAAAAATGACCTTAATGTAATTAAAAGTCATTGGGCTTGATTCATAAAAGAGAAAAAAGTGGTAACTGATAGCACGGCCGTTTTGGTGCGAATTTTCACATTGCGCGCGATCACGGATTTTCGCGCGACCCGATAACGATTTCGCGTGCAAATGCGATTTTTCGCGTGAAATCGATATTGTTTGCGTGTTAAAATTCGTGTTTGCGCGCGAAAACATTATCGTTTTTGCGAAAATTTGCGAGCGCGCGCAATGTGAAAATTCGCGCGAAAACGGCCGTGCTATCAGTTAGCACTCTTTTGTGAATCAAGCCCATTGTGTAAGTCTTGTAAGACATATAGGCAGCCTGAACTGAACACTGTAGTTGTCCTTAAAGAGAATCTGTATTGTTAAAATCGCTCAAAAGTAAACATACCAGTGCGTTAGGGGACATCTCCTATTACCCTCTGTCACAATTTCGCCGCTCCTCGCCGCATTAAAAGTGGTTAAAAACAGTTTTAAAAAGTTTGTTTGTAAACAAACAAAATGGCCACCAAAACAGGAAGTAGGTTGATGTACAGTATGTCCACACATAGAAATTCATCCATACATAAGCAGGCTGTATACAGCATTCCTTTTGAATCTCAAGAGATCATTTGTGTGTTTCTTTCCCCCATGCACTAAAGTTTCAGGCTGCTCTTTTCTTCCTGCAAACAGCTTTGCCCTTGTTTGTAATTCCTCAGTATGTGAAAACCCAGCCAGCTCAGAGGACGATTTATCCAGCTGATTAGAGCAGCTTCTCTCTTCTCTCTTATCTAAATAACACACAGGCAGTGTGCATAGAGGGGCCAGGAAGGGTGAGTTCATAGCAGAACCACAACACTGAAGAACTTGGCAGCCTTTCAGACACAGGCTGACAAGTCTGACAAGAGAGAGATAAGTTGATTTATTACAGAGACTGTGATAGTAGAAAGTGCTGCAGTTAGCCAGAACACATTAGAATAGCTTTTGGAACTTGTAGGATGATAAAAAACAGGATGCAATTTTTGTTATGGAGTCTCTTTAAGTCTGGGCCACAATTTCAAAACTGTGGAGAAAAGTAAATATGTTACAATTTGTAAACTTTAACTCTGACATGTGCAAGCTACACATTTTTCTGTGCATAATGTAGACATTTTTTTTATCGAAAAAAATAATATTTTTACTTTTCCATTAGCCGGTTGCATCCACTAGGTGGTGATAAAACTCCACCAGAGTTATGCTGGGCATACATGGCTAGATTGTTCTTATCAATCGAGCCACTGATGGCTCAATTGATAATATCCAACCTGTCCGATCACCGCGCCGGATCGTTTCTGCGCTTGATCCCCGCAGGTGGACAATGGAAGAAACGGGCGGCTGATAAGGAAGTGCCCACGGGGACGATCGGGAATCGATCCACGCGCCCGCGCGGATGAGCGGGGACGTGCCAGCATCGAGCCAGTGGCTCGATTTTGGGGCATAAACGCACCATCTATGCCCAGCATTACATCTTTCCCTACTATCCAAGGCGACCTGGAAGTGGAATAGTAATTAACGCCACCTGGTGGTTGCGCCTGGCTAATGGAATAGTACCATTTTTTGCATCAAAAAAGTATGAAGGCCCGTTCACACTGCACGCGTTTTCAGCCGCGTTTTGGAAACGCGTGCAGGTGGCCAAAACGCACGACATCAGACATTGCATAGAGTGCAATGTCTGATGTTCACACAGCATGCGTTCCGGACCTATGCGGTCCGGGAACGCATGCTGCACGCAGATTTTACAAAAACGCGCGGCTGTCCCATTCACTTTTCAGTGATGGGATCAGCCACGCAACGCATACGAACGCGGACATGCGTGCGTTCGTACGCGTTGCGGTCCGCATGCGTTGCGGTCCGCATTTTGTAGTCTGAACGGGCCCTATTTAATGTCAGATTTAAAAAAAAGAAAAGAAAAGAAAAAAGAAAAAAATACACAAATAGAGTATTTGCCTTTGTTAATACATAAGGTTTGCAATTACAATTACAAAAGGTTGATGCTTTGATAAAATGGTTGAAAAATGTGAGTTACATATACTTATAACTTAGGGTATAGTGGGTGCAAATTGATTGCCTATAGCTGTTGCTAAGGACATTGGGGTCAGATATGCTCACATTTGAGTTAATAAACATATCTCAAGATAAAATGCCTTTGAAGGGCCAATATATAACTTACAATTTGTATTACACAGACAAATGCCCCCAAAAAATTAAACTTACCTGGCTATATTCATCCTTGTGTAAGCAAAGAATTTATCTGGATGAGCATGCAAATCTTGGTAAATAGGCTGGAATTGGCCCTTCCAATCTCAACTCACATTCATGGGATGCACCCAGTACCGAGGCCTGGACTTTCCCCTCATGAAAGCAACAGCAGACAAGAGCAACACCAACTTTTCCTCCATCACTATACTCCTTTCTACACACCTACAAAGCATTGCAGGTACCACTGCCCTTATATATCGTGGCCAGTAAACTCATTAAAAGATTAATTATACGAATTGCAATTATTTAGGTAAGGGGCTCTTTCAATCTGGCCAAAAACTAGCTAAAAATGAAAAACATCCCCAAAAAATGCTTAGAAAATGCCTGACTAAAAACGCAGCGCGCAGGTAAATGCCAGGAGGCTCTAAAAAAAATTGCGCAAAACGCTTGCGTCAGCAATTTTAGATGTGAACAAGGCCAAATTGATCAGTGTAAAAAATGGAAGTTATATTTTATAGCATGATAGCAGGTGATCAAGGCGCCCAAGAGAACGTATGCCACAGGGCAGTTTCTTGGGCAGGGCGGCCGCCCTGTGCGCAGACCAGCAAGTAGAAGAAGGGGGGGGCAGGCAGAAGGCCATAACCGCTAGGGAGCTGGTGATGTGCGGTGCAGCGAAATGGAAGAAGAAAGAAGATTACCAGCGCGATCACCTTCCTTGACTCCTGCTGAGCTGCCTGCCCCTGAAGTCAAGTAATCATCACGTCACCACACTGTGAGGGCACCTGATATCCTGTAGCGGTACTGCAGGCTGTCAGTGTGCGATGCCCATGGAGGAGTCGGCTTTCCGGGTTTTCTTCGCTTGTGTGTTTTCCTGGCCCCTGCTTCATCCTGGATGAGCGGCTGGTCACTAGTAAGTAGGTTGATCTACTTGTGACCTGTGACTGTGTGACTGTCTCTAAAGAGTAAGGGTTCGCGAGTCCACGAGGGTGAGGGGGAAGGCAGTGCAATTTTTGCACTCTCTCCCGGGGTGCAGTTTAGCCTAGAAACTGCCCTGGTCTCATAGGCAAACGCAGGGGGAGATTACAGCTGCCCAGAATCCCCCCTCAGACCAGGGCCAGTGCAGTGTCTGGGGACAGGCACAAGTTGAGACACTAGAATGTCTGCAGGCTTCCTGCAGCTCATAGCACTGCCCTCTTTCTTTCCCTGCTACAGTTGACTTTGGATGTAGCAGCAGCAGTGTGTGTACAGAGCATGGAGCAGCTCTGGGGAACTGAACAGAGTCAGGTATGAGAACAGCCCTGTTCCCTGCTGTGTGAAAGCTTCACTTTCCCCTTCATCACCAATGTCGGCTGTCCTCATTATTATCTGTATCCAAACTGCTCCTGATCGATCCCATTGTCGGTTGGTTTGGCGGGAAATGGCATTGTGTGTACCTAGCATGATGTCCTACCATATTATTAAACTGTATTGTGAGTGGCGAGGGAGACCTTTCAGGAATCCCCTCCTTGAAAATCCTGGGTTTGCCCCTGGGTCTGCCACTACAAACACAATTGCAAAGTTGGACAATATGATGTGGAAACATTTTTGTATTATTTTATGATAAAACTGCTTCAGACTTTCACTACTCACCAGTAGGAGGCTCTCTACAATCTTTGTACTTATTATAATTATTATTATCATTGTTATTAATGTATTAAGCGCCAACATATTCCGAGCAGCCGAGTTCAGTACAGATTAGAGGGGTGCCAGTCTGTTAGTAGGTAGTCCACAAAGTAGTATGTTACAATAGTTCAGACGAGATATAATAAGAGCATGTATTGACATTTTAGTCGTGTCCTGAGTGAGAAAATGTTGGATGCAAGATATGTTTTTGAGTTGGAGATGACAGGAGCTGGTTAGGGAGTGAATGTGAGGAATAAATGAGTGAGAGTAGTCAAATACTACCTCTAAGCACCGTATTTACTTGCAACTCCCTGTTTCACCAGTGGGGGACTTAAAATATGTTGAGTTTCTACTATCAACTATAGCAGGTGGCATTTTGCAGCATTGGATCTTACTGACTCACCTGTGAACTTCATATTTAAGGACTCCACCCTTCCTAACACTTTGCCAGAGTGTCAGTTGTTGTTGGCTTCTGCTTTGCTCTCTGTGCTACTGGTGCTGTTTTTCTGATATTCTGATTCCTGGCTCTGACCCTTTGTTCTGTCCCTGAACTTTTGTTTTGATTCTGCTTTCTACTGAATTATCTTTTTTTTTTATGTATGTATGTTTTTACTTTGGTATATAGTTAGATACCTGGGTTTTTTGCTCTGCTAGTTTTTTGTTTTTTTTTTAACTTTCTTATTTTCAATGTGGCTGTATTATTTCCTTTTTTCTTTACACTTGTATATAACTGCACTTTCTTTTTCATTAAACATTGTTTTGACAGCATACATTTTAACAGAGGCGTAACTAGGGTTTTCAGCACCCGGGGACATAGCCTGTTTTTGTACCCTCCCCCTGGACAAAAAGGGGCATGGCCATGCATCAAAATCTGGTCGTGGTTATGGGTGGAGTCAAATGCACAAATGGTGTATATGTATAGCCATATGTGCCCCACTTTCCCCCATTTAGATCGCCTGATGTGCACCCTTTAAAAGCAAAATGTGCCCCCCTTTAGGTAGCCAGATGCGCCCCCCCCCCCCCCAAAGTTGTGCCCCACTTTTTTTTGCTGCTATTAATGCTTCTACACTCCTCTGCAGAGGGAGGGAGAAACGCAGGGGCACTTCAGGCAGCCAGCAAACCTCCTCTTATGTAAAAGGGGATGCAGCAACTGTGCTGAGCGCCCTCACAGTGATTCGCCCGGGGACATATGTTCCCCCTTGCCCACCCATAGCCACGCCTCTACATTTTAACCACTTAATGACAAGCTGACTTATAAAAACGTCCTGCTAGAGCCTCTTAATGGCTCCAGGACATTTTTTTAAGTCAGACAATGCTGCTGCCACTGTGCGCGTGCACGTGTATTCCTGTGCGTGTGCATGTGAAAATAGGGGGGAAAAGAACCCATAGAAAAAATACACCTTTATTTCTAAATAATATATTGTCACCATACTTTGCACTAGGGACATAATTAATATCTTGTGATAACCAGAACAAATAGGCAGAAAAAAATGTGTGGGTTTTATGTACAGTAGCAGTGTTTATATTAAAACTATAGGGGATAAAATTGGAGAAATAGTGTATTTTTTCATTTTTTCCTTGTTTTTCCCTTTAAAATGCATAGCAAATAAAGTAATTAATAAAAACAAATATCAACCCCAAAAAGCCCACTTGGTGGTGAAAACAAATAAGATAGAGATCATTTAATTGTGATTAGTAGTGATTAAGCTATTGGCAAATGAAAGGAATGAGCACTGAAAGGTAAAAATCGCTCTTGTCCGTTAGGGTAAAAACCCCTTCGGGGTGAAGTGGTTAAAGCACCGCAAGTAAAAAATATTGGTAATTTTACGGATATTTTTCTATCTCCTGCTTTCCATAGCAGAATATCAGTAGTGTTACTGATAGCTATCTTATTCTATTAGTTAAGCTATCATATTCTTCTCTCACAGTAACCTTCCCTGCATTGTATTGTCACATTAACCTTCCCTGTATCCTATTCTCACACTAATCTTGTCTGCATCTATGCCTAACACTAACTTCCTCCTACCTACGCCTGACACTAAACCTCTACGCATCTATACCTAACACTAATCTACCCCTACCCAGGGGCAAACCCAGGATTTTCAAGGGTGGGATTCCTGAAAGGTCTCCCGCAGCCACGCACAATACAGTAAAATAATATGGTAGGACATCATGCTGGGTACACATAATGCAATTTCCTGTCCGACTGACCGACATTTATTTCCTAAATGTCCCATCTGCTCCCGATCGACAACGGGATCAATCAGGGGTAAATTGGATACAGATAATAATGAGGACAGCCAACATTAGTAATAAAGGGGAAAGTGAAGCATTCACACAGCAGGGCACAGGGCTGTGCTCATACCTGACTCTGTTAAGTTCCCCAGAACTGCTCCATGCTCAGTACACACACTGCTGCTCCATCCAAAGTCAATTGTAGCTGGGAAAGAAAGGGGGCAGTGCTGCTGTGAGCTGCAGGATGCCTGCAGATATTCTGGTGTCTCAACTTGTGCTTGTCCCCAGACACTGCATCGGCCCTGGTTTGAGGGAGGATTCTGGGCAGCTGTAATCCCCCCTGCGTTTGCCTATTCTACCTATACCTAAAACTGACACCATTGGTATTAAATGCCACTGAGTGTCCCTGCCGCTTCTATTGTAGCTATCCCTTCCACTACAGAGTTTGGCTACATGAGTAGCCACACTCCTGCATTGCCCCCATTGCTGTCTTTGCTGTTACACAGTGTAACCACTGCTACTGTTGTGCTCTTGCACCACTGCTAAATAATTTAGGGTATAATGTATAGTTTGCATCTGTTTTGAATACAAGGTGTGTATTTAGCCTCTAGGGGGCTCTGCAAACCTCTGTTGGTAGTCATTTTAGGTGCAGCCTGATTAGCAGCGCTGCCAATTTCTTTCTGTTTCCAAGAAATTGTGTAAACTATTGTATGGCCATCTGCCCCCAGGTTCACACTATGTTTTTTTGTTAATTAGTGGTTAGGGTTTCTTCCATGATGATCCCTCACCACGGTGGAAGAGTCTAGTATGGAACACTCTGTGCGCAAACTGTTTTGGAAGCCAACAGCCTCTATTTTGTTGCATTTGTTTTGAATGCAAGTTGTGTACCCTGCCTATATTTAGGATCTGCACATCCATGCGGTTGGTCATTCAGATGCAGCCTGCCTTGTGAAGCACTGCCACCTCCTCCTGCTGAACTAATTAATTGCCCCAAAAGGGAATCATTTGGGAAGGTACACTCTAATATCCTATGTCTGAAGAACCATCATAATATGCAATGGCAGCAACATAAAGTAGGAAAGACGCAGGGCAAACACATCAACTCTACTTTTCCTCAAATATGATCATCACACTCCCAGTTTGCAGAAAGTACCCTCTCTGAATTATCTACATCTCAGGCTGAACTTATTGGGTTTGTTTTGTCACTTTAAAAACCTCCAGTTAAACAACAGGAATACCCCAAATATCACTCTTTTCACTCTAGGAACCCACCAGATGTCAAAACAACCACAAAGCACCACACCTAGCACGCCAATGTCTGACACTCCATCCACTGCAAACTAGAGATGGCACGAACCTCAGATTTTGGGTTCGCGAACCACGAACGCGAACTTCCCCAAAAGTTTGCGAACCGGCGAACTCGGCGAACCGCCATAGACTTCAATGGGCAGGCAAACTTGAAAAGCTACAAACACTGTTTCTGGCCACAAAAGTGATGGAAAAGATGTTTCAAGGGGTCTAACACCTGGAGGTGGGCATGGTGGAGTGGGATACACGCCAAAAGCCCCGGGGGAAAATTACGGATTTGACGCAGAGCAGGTTTATAATCTCTAAAGGGCAGAAATCACATTGCATTCCTAAATTGGAGGCATAAAGTGCTTGAAAACATCTTGCGTGTGTATACATGGATCAGCAGGTAGTGTAAGTAGTCAATAGAAAAAATCCACTGCGCTCTCATTCCAGTTACTATGACCTAGAATTAAAAAATAAACTGTACATCACATGATACTGCATTCAGGAGATTCAAACAGTTCACAAGCCCGTGTAACGTGAATAAACAGTGCCTCCATTATGAAACACAAAACATGTGGAGCACCATCCACAACTACATGAGATGTACCCTATATTGATTATGGAATACCCTAAAATGTGCAGAACGGCCAATCAATATCAATGTCAATCAAAAAGAAAAGCAGCTATGACCTCAAAAAAACGCACCAAATCAGCAAAAATCCATCCTGAGAAAGCCACAGGACAGTGGCGAATCGCGGTAGCAGTGGTGGGGACCCGTGGAGACACTTTTTCCGGTAGGATTCTCTTCACACTCCTGGTGTGTGTTTCTAACTTATTATCTTTACCCTGCACTTTGGTTCACTTTCATTGTACAGTGCTCATACAGCCTCTGCACTGGGTGACCTGTTTACCACAATACTTTGCACTTTATCTTGTCACTCCTTGTGACTTGTTTTGCACAAACATTTTTTCAATCATTTTTGTATATTGTTATTTATTGATATATATTGCACATTAATTGTTTTACACTGATTTTGTATGAGCCAGTATTTTACATTGTGCACTCCCACTTGTGTTTTTTTTCATACCCTCAGTTGTGTGTCATCAATACTATAGCACTTTATCATTCCTCTGGTTCTCCGATATTTGGGGTTTTATATGCATTTCCCCACCTGGTTTTAAATGTTTTTAATTATTTGTGTGTAATTTCAATAAAGGATGGATTTTTGTATTACCATTATTGTGCTGATTTGGTGCGTTTTTTGATGTCATAGCTGCTTTTCTTTTTGATTGACATGAACAGTGCCTCCACTCGTGACACCACCAACCGTAATTGGAGAGGCTCACCAGATTCAAACCACCTCGCTTTTTCAGGTGGGTCTCTCGCTTTAGTATTATGCTTCACTAGGATGCATCAGTGAAACATACCAATGTACTGATACAAGACTTGTTTATTCTCTTCATAAAAACTTCAATAAAAACACAATAAAAATGTAATTGCGCAATATGCTGTAAAAGTTGGCTCACAACCACGCTAATTACTCACAAGCTCCACAGTAGAAGGAAAAGCATATCAGAGCAGTGCTCCTAGGGCCCTTGTTAACGCCTAGGTGGCTTCTGGGCGGCGGCCCGCTTCCTAAAGTCCCCACGATACTATGGGCTCCCTCTCGCACACCGCTGCTCTGGAGGTGTTCTTGCATCAGGCGTACTGGCTCCTCCCTATGAGCCCCTGATGAGTCTGGATTGATGACAAAACACATAGGGCGGAGCCAGTACGCTTGATGCAAGCACGCCTCCAAAGCAGCGGTGTGCAGCGAGAGGGAGCCCATAGTAGCGTGGGGACTTTAGGAAGCGGGACGCGATGTAGTATCACACAATGTACAGTTTGTTTTTTAATTCTAGGTCATATTAACTGGAATGAGAGCGCAGTGGATTTTTTCTATTGACTTTTACCTAACTGGATATCCCCACAGCGAACTCAAAGGACTATTGTATGGTGTCAAGAGACATTGGTGAATTTAAGGTTTTTGCATTAGATTGGCGCTGCTTGTTGGTGTATATAACTACTTAAAGTGTAAGTAGTGTATTGCTTCACACTGACAGACCAAACTCACTGTGTAACGCACCACAAACAGCTGTTTGTGTAGTAATGGTCATGCTGGAGTGGTGCACACTATGGTGAGAGTGCAGGCGATGGCGGTTTCAAGCGCATATGGTCGGTCTGAGGTAGCTCAATGACAGAAAAACAGTGACTGTCCAGCTGATCAAATTTGGTCTGTCTACAATGAAGCAACAACCTTATTATCTTGGGTGTGCCCCCAACACATTCATATAGATCATTGCTTCATTGTGATACACAAGCCCCTTCACCGCGGCAAGGTATACAATGTGCAGTCACACAGATACAGTGAAAGTTATGCAGTGACTGGTACAATACAATGTGCAGTCACACAGATGCAGTGAAAGGTATGCAGTGGCTGGTATAATACACTGTGCAGTCACAGATGCAGTGAAAGGTATGCAGTGACTGGTATATAAAACATTGTGCAGTCACACAGATGCAGTGAAAGGTATGCAGTGACTGGTATAATACAATGTGCAGTCACACAGATGCAGTGAAAGGTATGCAGTGACTGGTACAATACAATGTGCAGTCACACAGATGCAGTGAAAGGTATGCAGTGGCTGGTATAATACACTGTGCAGTCACAGATGCAGTGAAAGGTATGCAGTGACTGGTATATAAAACATTGTGCAGTCACACAGATGCAGTGAAAGGTATGCAGTGACTGGTATTATACAGTGTGCAGTCACACAGATGCAGTGAAAGGTATGCAGTGACTGGTATAATATAGTGTGCAGTCACAGATGCAGAGAAAGGTATGCAGTGACTGGTATAATACAATGTGCAGTCACAGATGCAGAGAAAGGTATGCAGTGACTGGTATATACAATGTGCAGTCACACAATCTTCTAACTGTAATATTAAATACTTAACGCAGGAAGAAGTAAAGGCAAGACTAAATAAATTAAAAATAGACAAGGCACCTGGCCCGGATGGCATGCATCCTCGGGTCCTAAGGGAATTAAGTTCAGTTATAGCTAAGCCCCTTTATCTTATCTTTTGTGACTCTCTTGCAACTGGCAGAGTCCCAGTGGATTGGCGTACAGCCCACGTTTTCCCATTATTTAAGAAGGGCAAAAAATCTGATCCAGGAAATTATAGACCTGTAAGCTTAACATCAGTTGTATGCAAACTATTTGAGGGGTTACTAAGAGATACTATACATGACTTCATAGTAGAAAATAATCTTATTTCTCAGCATCAACATGGGTTTACTAAAGACAGGTCCTGTTTGACTAACATGCTCAGCTTTTATGAGTTAGTGAATGCTAATATGGATATTGGGAATGCTGTAGATGTGATATACTTGGACTTTGCAAAGGCCTTCGACACTGTTCCCCACAGAAGTCTGGTGCAAAAGTTGAGGATGCAAGGACTGGGGAAGAGTTTGTGTGCATGGATAGGGAACTGGTCAATGGACAGAAAACAAAGAGTTGTGGTCAATGGATCGTACTCAAAATGGGAGACTGTTAGCAGTGGGGTCCCACAGGGGTCTGTACTGGGTCCAGTGCTCTTCAATTTATTTATTAATGACCTAGTAGATGCAGTAGTGAGCAATGTTGCTATTTTTGCAGATGATACAAAATTGTGCAGAATCATCAACTCTCAGGAAGATAGTGTCATATTGCAACAGGATCTAGATAGGATGGCTATATGGGCACATACATGGCAGATGAAGTTCAATGTTGACAAATGTAAAGTCAAAAGTGTAGAGACCAGCACCATCGATTTGTATATGCTCTTTTTATTTTTAAGAAAGACACATTGACAAGAAATGCAACGTTTCGGAGGGGACCCCCTCCTTTCTCAAGCCAGTGTCAGTGTCTACTAATGCAATTTCAACACAGCCTTATATACTAAACATACCTTGGAGTATATCCAATCACATTTAAACAGCGCCTATGGCGACCAATCCCCTTCTCACGCTTCAGGCGGACCTGATGGGGGACTCTATTGTTACTATTCAAATGTGTGCTTTGCCCAGCAAGTATGTATTGCGCAGGAGCGGGAGGAGACGGCCGCGTCCATGCGCACATCCACCCATGGCGCCGACCAATCAGCCACGAGGAGCTATACCTCCGTCATCATGATCACGCCTCCTAATGGAGGCGGACCTGATGGGGAACCTCGCTGGCTCGAGAGCGCGGCAAAACGCCGCACCCTCTGGTCCTGACGTCAGAGAAACACATGGGCGGAATGTAAACAGACCGCCCACGTGTTCTCGGTGGAGCGCACACAGGCAACAGCCGTCCCTCCCCTCCGCGTCACATAGAACAGGACAAGAATGCCCAAACGTCAAAGACCCTGTAAGGAGACACAATAATAAACAGTAGATAATAAATAATAATTAAGATAGATTATACAGCTAATACCGGAGAAGTAATATAAATACTTTAAATGAGGGGTTGCATATCATACTCCCTATTCATACCCCGTGGTTCCAGAGTATCTAGTCTTCTTATCCATACTGCCTCCCTATATAGCAACTTTTTTAGTCTATTGCCACCCCTCCTAGGAATTGTCACTTGCTCCAAAATCTGAAATTTTAACTGACTAACTGAGTGGCCAGCAGATAAGAAATGTGAAGAAACAGATAATTCATTATTTTTGGTCCTAATAGTACTTTTATGGGATGCTAATCTAGCCTTCATAGGTTGCGTTGTCTGTCCAATATATAAAAGTCCACATGGACATTTCAAGGCATAAATTACATAACGAGAATTACAGTCAAAATGGCCATGAATTTTGAATGATGTGCCCAGGTGGGGATGTCTCACGACCGGGCCTTTAATTATACTGTGACAATTAGCACAATTCATACAAGGATAAGTTCCATAGGGACGATTAGAAACAGGGGGACAAGACTGTATTGAGCCTAAATCTGCTCGAACCAATTTATCTTTTAATGTAGGGGCTCGTTTGTATGACATTAAAGGGGGGGTCTGGAATTCTATCACATTGGGCAAACCATTTTTTAGGATATTCCAATTACGTCGTATGGGCACATCAAGGGAGATCTGACAGGAGTGCGGTCTACTAGCACTCGACAAATGTAAAGTCATGCATTTTGGTCGTACCAATGGTCTAGCACCATACAAAATAAATGGGATACAGTTGGGGACATCAAACTTGGAGAAGGACTTAGGAGTACTCATCGACAACAAGTTAAATAATCGTACTCAATGCCAAGCCGCTGCAGCTAAAGCGAACAAAATTTTGGGATGCATTAAAAGGGAAATAAAAACTCGAGATGCTAGCATAATATTGCCCCTGTTTAACTCTCTTGTAAGGCCTCATCTGGAATATGGAATTCAGTTCTGGGCACCACATTACAAAAAAGATATTGCAGTTTTAGAGCAGGTGCAGAGACGAGCTACAAAATTGATACGTGGGATGGAAGGTCTCGCTTACCAAGAAAGGTTAGATAAACTGGGTTTATTTAGTCTAGAGAAAAGACGCCTTAGAGGAGATCTAATTAACATGTATAAATACATCAGAGGGCAATATAATAGCTTGGCGGATGAGCTTTTTGTCCCTAGGCCTTCTCAAAGGACTAGAGGACATGATCTGCTCATGGAGGAAAAACGTTTTAGCCATTTATTTAGGAAAGGTTTCTTTACAGTAAGAGTGATTAAGATGTGGAATGCATTGCCACGGGAAGTCGTTATGGCAAACTCTATACCTGCATTTAAAGGGGGCTTAGATGCTTTCCTTGCTTTGAAAGACATCCATGGCTACAATTACTAGGTTATGCCTAATGATATTGATCCAGGGATTTTATCTGATTGCCATCTGGAGTCGGGAAGGAATTTTTCCCTTTTGGGGCTAATCGGACCATGCCTTGTGGGGTTTTTTTCGCCTTCCTCTGGATCAACCTCTGGGTATGTGGGGGACGGGCTGGAGTTGTACTTTGGACTGGTTGAACTCGATGGACGTATGTCTTTTTTCAACCAAAATAACTATGTAACTATGTAACAGATGTGGTAAAAGGTATGCAGTGACTGGTATACTACAATGTGCAGTCACAGATACTGTGAAAGGTATGCAGTGACTGGTATAATACACTGTGCAGTCACACAGATGCAGTGAAAGGTATGCACTGACTGGTATAATACAATGTGCAGTCACAGATGCAGTGAAAGGTATGCACTGACTGGTATATAAAACAGTGTGTAGTCACACAGATGCAGTGAAAGGTATGCAGTGACTGGTATAATACAATGTGCAGTCACACAGATGCAGTGAAAGGTATGCACTCACTGTGCTGGGCCTGGCACAGTATAGCAAGGGCCAGCTGCGACACACAGGGCAGTATATTCAGTGTCAGTGGGACACACACAAAAAAACACATCACAAGAATATTAGCTCTCAAAAGAGCTTTTCTGTGGTGCTTTTCAGCAACAAATACCAGCAAGGAGCAAGCTAACAAGACCTAACTAACGCTTTCCCTATCTCTCCAGCAACCTCTCCCTTCTCTCACTAAGCAAACAGTAGACAGAGTGAGAAAATGGCTGACGCAGCAGCGTTTTTATAGGGGGGCAGGGATCCTGGAGGGAGTGAAGCCTGATTGGCTGCCATGTGTCTGCTGACTGTGATGTAGAGGGTCAAAGGTTAGCCCAATGATGTGGTATAGGGGGCGAGTCAAACTCGCTATGTGTTCGTGGTTCGCCGCGAACGCGAACCCCTGGGGTTTGCGCAAACAAGTTCGCCCGTAAACCGTTCGGGCCATCTCTACTGGAAATGCCAAACATCAGAAAAGTTCCCTCTAGTGAATGCATTGCAAGCTAAACTTAGTATTGTGACCCTAACTATCTGGAGGTTTTGTCATGTTCAGGAATCAGCAGTGGGCAGGTTAACAAGACATGGATTCAGATAACTACATGCCGGCCACTGTTGATTTGAGGGTGATGCTGCTGTTGATTAGTGTTGGGCGAACACCTAGATGTTCTGGTTCGCGAATGTTCGCCGAACATCGCCGCGATGTTTGGGTGTTCGCGCCAAACTCCGAACATAATGGAAGTCAATGGGGACCCGAACTTTCGTGCTTTGTAAAGCTTCCTTACATGCTACATACCCCAAATTTGCAGGGTATGTGCACCTTGGGAGTGGGTACAAGAGGAAAAAAAATATTTGAAAAAGAGCTTATAGTTTTTGAGAAAATTGATTGTAAAGTTTCAAAGGAAAAACTGTCTTTTAAATGTGGAAAATGTCATGTTTCTTTGCACAGGTAACGTGCTTTTTGTCGCCATGCAGTCATAAATGTAATACAGAGAAGAGGTTCAATAAACAGGGACCGGGCGGCAATGCTAACCCAGCAGCAGCAGACGTGATGGAACAGGAGGAGGCGCAGGAGGAGAAGGCCACGCTTTCAGGCGCAACTCAGGCCTTGCATGAGGACAAAAAAATGCGTGCGCAAAGCAATGCAATGAGTAGTTTTCAGGACACAATGGGCTATTCGGAGGAGCTATTCCCACCCCTACAATCTTCTACCTGTGAAAGGTCAATGGAACAGCCACAAATGTTGTGCCCGGATTCACAACCTTTTTCTGTGGAAAATGCACCTCGCACTGAAATGCAAGGCGAGGCCGAGGATGAACATGACGTCAACAACTCAACATGACGCAAAATGGGGGCGGAACAGAAAGCTGCTTTCAATGTTTTGAAGGCCTTAATTGCCTCCGGTGGCCAGTTAGATGCATCATTCATCACACCCAAATCCCAGAGCAATGTGTGCAGGAATTTGAATCGCAGGAGGTGTACCGAGATCATCTGGACAAGTGACCAAGTGACCAAGTGACCAAGTGACAAGTGACAAAGTGAAAAGTGACAAAGTGACCAGTGACAAAGTGACAAAGTGACAAAGTGACTGACAGAGTGACAAAATGACAAAGTGACAAAATGACAAAGTGACAAAGTGACAAGTGACAAAGTGACAAGTGACAAAGTGACAAAGTGACCAGTGACAAAGTGACAAGTGAGAGGTTGTTCTGGGGAGCTCTACTCCACTGCACACAGTCACATATGAGGAGAGGTCTCGTCGGGACTGCTGATTCTCCTCAGCTTGCTCAAAGCCTTGAGGGTTCCTGAAGATCCTCTGCTTGGAGTTCGCCGGGGTTCAGCTTGGTGTCGGGGTCGGCGGCGTCCTCCTCACTCCAACGTGGCAGATCTTCTGTTGAAGGAAAAAAAAAAAAAATTTTTTAAAGTCCAGTACCGCTTCTGAAGGACTCACCAAGAGATGCAGGAGTGCTTCAATCTAGCGCACCATCGCTCGCTGGGTGATGTCCCTCCCTAAGCGCTGGAATTCTACGCTGCACATGCTAGCACGCTTTTGCGCAGTGCCGAGGCGCATTCCAGCAGCTAGCTACCAAGCTTCTGTGGATATGATTGGGCCACCATGTTGGATCTCTGCCAAGTCCTCCAAAATTTTGAGCAATCCACGTTGCTTGTGACTGAGCAGTGACAACTCTACAGTCAGCATTACAATACCACTGCTGTGTTTACTGAAGAAATCAATGTTGAAGATGGAAACCGCTGGCATGATGCAAGTGGGGGAATCTGAAGATGAAAACGATCAGCGTGATGATACCAACATCAGGCAACCTGCCTCAGGAAACGCTGGTCCCAGCTATGACAAAGAACAGGACGAGGAACAGCTGGAGTTGGAGCAGGAATTGGATGCCCCCACTGCCGAGGGACAGAGCGGTGCACGTTGGACTTCCACAATTTAGCGGGAATGGACAGCAGAAGAGGAAGAAAGTGATGCTGGTGACGAATATGGTGCATCACAACAATCACAACGCTCACAAGAACATGAAGACAGAGGAGTCTGGCAGGATTCTCTGGCACACATGGCTCAATTCATGCTAGACTGCATTGAATGCGGCCCGCGCATTATTCACTATTCATTATTATTCATTATTCTGGACAACACCAATTACTGGGTTTATACCCAGTTTATAAAAACACAATGTTAAAAAACTGATTGAAGAAAGTGTCAGACAGGTCAAAAATGGAACAATTCCAGCAGGCCCTTGAGAATGGAGACTTTGGAGAGGAGATTGACATCCTCCTCCTTCTCTAGCCAGTTGTACGCCGACAGACTGACTTCAGCAAACCCAGGAGGACCAGGAGGGCAGCAAAGAACACAAGCTGCTGCTAGTGCCCAAAAGGGAATGGTATTGGCAGTGTCCTTGGAGTGGGAACATTTTCTGACACCCATGCAGCAGCCCACAGAACAGCAATCGGGCAGTTCCACGTCCTCCAACACCAATCGCCTGGAGAAGATGGTCAAGGACTACATGTCAGATGGCGTAGCTGTGTTGAACAATCCATCTGCAGACAGACGGTGAGTGTGACAGCACAGAAGGACCATGGCAACTCACTCATAGTACCACAGTTTGATAGTGCTGCCCAAAAAATTATATGGATCCGTGGACCCGGGCAGTACTGGGAAGTGGGAACGCAGATTTTAGTACCTAAACACACGATACAACATGTTTTCCGGGGTCGGACTCTGAGGCACATACAGATGGTCCCGATCATCATCCTCATCATACAACTCTTCTCCTGAGTCTGACCCACCCACCACCTCTGCCACCCCAACATCCCCAGACACAGACCCCTCATCGTCCTCAACATTAACTTGGGATGCTGGCCTGAGCCCGACCTCCTCCTCCACATCAGGCCCCATCATCTCCTCAATGGCAGCCCTCAATAATCGCTCTGGCGCCGGACCGATGGACACAACGTTCTCCTCCGGGGAGGGCTGCTGCTGACCACTGGCTGCTGGGGTGGATGTTATAGCTTGCGTGGGGCGTTGGCTGTTGCTGTTGTTGGGAGTGCTGCTCACAGCGGAGGTCTCTGAGGAACTCATGGTGAGCTCATATAGTGGTTGACGTTGAGTGGAGTATTACTGATCCCAGCAATATACACACTGACTGGCAGAGTACGCAATGCTATATAGTGGTTGACGGTGAGTGAAGTACTACAGATCCCAGCAATATACACAGTGACTGGCAGTACAATGGTATGGGTGGTTGAGCAGAGTACTACAGATCCCAGCAATGCTATATAGTAATGGGGTGACTGAGTGAGCGGCAGTGTACTACTGTTCCCAGCAGACACAGAGTGGCAGTAAACACAATGCTATATAGTGTGGCTGAGCGAGCGGTGTACTACTGTTCCCAGCAGACACAGAGTGGCAGTAAACACAATGCTATATAGTGTGGCTGAGCGAGGTACACAGAGTGGCAGTAAACACAATGCTATATAGTGTGGCTGAGCGAGCGGTGTACTACTATTCCCAGCAGACACAGAGTGGCAGTAAACAGAATGCTATATAGTGTGGCTGAGCGAGGTACACAGAGTGGCAGTAAACACAATGCTATATAGTGTGGCTGAGCGAGCGGTGTACTACTATTCCCAGCAGACACAGAGTGGCAGTAAAGAGAATGCTATATAGTGTGCCTGAGCGAGGTACACAGAGTGGCAGTAAACACAATGCTATATAGTGTGGCTGAGCGAGCGGTGTACTACTATTCCCAGCAGCGACACAATGACTGGGGGGACCCTGGCTAGCGTGGCTGGAGCGCGAACTACCCTGCCTGCCTACCCAAAGCTAAACCCACAGACAAATGGAGATATGACGTGGTTCGGGTATTTATTTACCCGAACCACGTGACAGTTCGGCCAATCAGAGCGCGTTCGGGTCCGAACCACGTGACCCGTTCGGCCAATCACAGCGCTAGCCGAACGTTCGGGGAACGTTCGGCCATGCGCTCTTAGTTCGGCCATGTGGCCGAACGGTTTGGCCGAACACCATCAGGTGTTTGGCCGAACTCGAACATCACCCGAACAGGGTGATGTTCTGCAGAACCCGAACAGTGGCGAACACTGTTCGCCCAACCCTACTGTTGATCTACTTGTTATCACAGTCTATTCACAATTTTTAACACTGTATTTTTTACCTGTAAATTAAAAAAGGGAGCCCGGAAATTTGGGCATTGAGTAAAGCCAATAGGAGAATATGGGTACATTTACTAATATCCTACTCATAGAGTGCAAATGATGATAGTAAAATATCAGTAATAAGTACCAATATTTTACTACAGCTAAACATAACCCTATTCTCACACCGAACCCTCCCTCTACCGATATGTAAACTTAACCACACCCCATGGCTAACCTTAATTGCCCCATGGCTGACCTTAACCACGCCCCATGGCTAACCTTAATTACCCCCATGGCTGACCTTAATTACCCCATGGCTGACCTTAACCACGCCCCCTGGGTAACCTTAATTACCCCCATGGCTGACCTTAACCACTTTCCCCACCACTACAGTATATCTACGTCAGCTGTGGCACCCTCCAAGCCACAGCAACGTAGATATAGTGACCTGGCTGCAGCCCTGCTGTGCACGGTTGGGTGCGCTTTAGAGCGCACCCTCCGGCACTGTCAGCTGCCTTACTAATTGGTGGAAGGGAACATGTTCCCTTTTGGCCAATTAGTCCACCCCCCTCCCATGAATGATCGCTGCAGTGGTGAACTGCAGCGATCCTTCATCTGTCCCCCTCGGCGCACAAATAGTTAAAAAAAATCATCCAGCAAGGAGCCTTACTCACCTACCTCGTTCCTGCGATGATCCTGAAGCCTGATCCTCTGATCACCGTTCTGCATTCAGCCACGTATTGCTGGTGACCCGGGTCCCGGCTTGATGACATCATCAAGCCGAGACCCGGGTTACCGGCAATATGCGGCTGACTGCAGAGCGGAGAACAGAGGATCGGGGTTCAGGACAGTCGCAGGAACGAGGTAGGTGAGTGCGGCTGCTTGCTGGATAATTTTTTTAGGATTTCTGCACGGAGGGGGCTGCCTCATGGAGGGGGGGGGGGCATCTGGCTATCGATCCTGGGGGGTGGGGTAGGATAAATAAAGGGGGGGTTACATATTTGTTGGGGGGCATGTCATTGACTAAGGGGAGGGAGGGATTTACTAATTTGGTGCATCTGGGCAACTGAGGGGTCAGTAATCATATACTGGGGGCACATTTGGCTATAATGGGGGGGCAGCACTAATCCTGGGGGTACATCTGGCCATAATGGGGTTAATCCTGATCCGGGGACACATATGGCTATAAAGAGGGGCACTATTCCTGGGGGTGCGTCTGTCAATCTATTCTGGGGCTGTCAAACGCAGGGGACATGTGGCTATGCAACCCCCTAGCACAGAGGACACATGTGGCTATGCTACCCCCTACCTTTAACTGTGCCGCCAGTTAAAGTCGCCCCAGTATAGATATCCAGACGTGTCCCCAGTATCACCGCCTCCCCCAGTATAGTCAGATGTGTCTCCAATATCAGCGGGGGGCTGATATTGGAGACACATCTGACTATACTGGGGGAGTCGGTGATACTGGGGACACGTCTGGATATCTATACTGGGGCAACTTTAACTGGCGGCACAGTTTTTATGTCAATCGCACTTTTTATTTCCAAACAGGAATTGGTCAAAATTGAGAAACAATGCATTTTTTAAAAAATTTCCCACTTTTTCCCATTAAAATGCATAGAGAGGAACATTTTACTTTGAACCAAATACCCCCAATGAAAGCTTAGTTTGTCTTGAAAAAAATGATATATAGATAATTTAAGTGGCACGAGTACCGATGAAGTTATTGCTGATTAAAAAGGGACACCGCTAAAGTGTCAAAATTGCTCTGGTCAACAAGGGGAAAACAAGGTCTGGATGCGAAGTGGTTAACCATGCCCCATGGCTAACCTTAATTACCCCCATGGCTGACCTTAATTACCCCATGGCTGACCTTAACCACCCCCATGGGTAACCTTAATTACCCCCATGGCTGACCTTAACCACGCCCCCTGGGTAACCTTAATTACCCCCGTGGCTGACCTTAACCACCCCCATGGCTAAATTAAATCTTGAAACCCCCTGCAAACCATATATAAATGGACATTTTTTTTATCTTGTTCTATGCCTATGGCTACATTTTTAGGGAAAATCCCTGATGCTTACTTGGATGGCCCTGTTTTTCACCTTGTTTCACACCTTTCTGTAGAGAAGCATATTGACTGAGAAAAATAAATTTAACGGTCTCCTTTCACCCCTTGTCAAATATATTTAGTCAGAGGACTCTGCAAGAAGCCCATATTTCTAACGGCCAAACATTCAGATTTTCAAGTACAATTATACAATTTTTACATGTGAAATACACATCATTTTAGAACTGGTGTAAAGCTATTTCTAACAACCCTCATAGGCACACCTTCAAAGCTTGGCCCAATCTTTGGTGAAGTTCAAGCCTACAGCTCCACTAACAACAGGTACTCCTAACTGTCTGACACGCTGTCTGAAAAAGCTGAACAGCAATAAAGTTCCTTCTGCTGAAACAGATCATAAATTCTTTAAAGTAACTTTGTGTATACACAGGGGCATTTTTAAAAGCTCTGGAGCCCTTATAACAATGTAAAGACTCAGTAAGTCTGCCTTTTCCATTGGCTACATTTCCATGAAATGTCGGAAATTTCCACGCTAATTCTGGTGGAGCAGAAATTGTCATTCCTACTGGTAATGTTGCTTTAGTGAAAAAAAAAAAATAAATAAAAGAAAAATGGAAGGCGACAATATATAATATGCAACCTTACAAACAACTTGCATCACTCTTTAAAAACAAACGAAAAAAAAAACACCAATGGTGACCATCAACCAAAAAAGTTATTGCATTCTAAAATAAGGTACATAATAATTTAGTCGACTGGCATACTGTGTATGTTTAGAATTAAAATACATAATTAGACCTGATAGAGGGACATCTGTAAAAAAGGAGGGATGGGAGATTTGGATCCCAAGCATAACCTGGCAGACACAAACTTCTATATATTTATTTACATAACCCCCAAACCTTTGACAACTGGTGCTTAGCTTGCTATTATTTAGAGTGTTTGATGTATGGTACAGTAGAGTAGTGCATAGAACAGTAGCTGACAGTGAGCACGTAGAGGCTAGTGATGAAATATGTGCACCCTGCTGAGTGACTGGAGATTAGTTCTAACTCTATGGGAGGTTGGCACAGTCCTAACCCATTATGCCCATTGAATAAAGTGATCAGCACATACCTGTAGAGAGTTCATGCTCTTAAAATAACTCTCTCTCTCTGACAGGTGAGATTGAAATGCATTTTCTTTCATCTGCCCAGTCTAATGGATAAACAATAGTTTAACAGAATTCAATTAGACATATTAATATGGGTATGTTAGTGCATGTGCTCATCAGAATACAGCAGTGAGTGTGTGTGTAAGTGGAGTGGCCTTAAATCTGAACACCTGATATTAATCCAACACTGTTTTCAGATAATTCAAGTGATTCTGAATGTAACAAAAACATAAAAACAATGTACAGCTACATTTTCTGCAGCATTACAGACACAGGAGTCTACAAAAAAAAATAAATAAGCCAGAGTTCCTTTTCAAAGGTATTTGATACGTTTAAAAGACAACTGACCTCAGATGTATATGAAGGCTGCTATCTTTTTTTCCTTTCAAACAATGCACATTGCCTGGTTATCCTGATGATCCTCTGCCTCTGCCTTTAGTCATAGAACCAGAACAAGCATGGAGATCAGATGTTTGACTTATGTTTGACTGCATTAGCCATTTATTTGTTTCAGGTGTGTGATTCTGACCTTACTGGTGCATGAAAGATCAGCAGGATGCCAGGCAACTGGTATTGTTTAAGAGGAAATAAATATGGCAGTCTCCATATCCCTCTCAGGTCAGTTGTCATTTAAGCAGTGAAAACCCTGAGCGCTTCTCCACATGGCTATCTTGGGGATTGACCAAATCACATTCGCCAACTGCTGCCTTAGAGAAAGAAAAGTAATTTTTGTGATGCGGTATGGAATCTTTATAAATAAGCAATTACCATTTTCTGTGTTTAAAATATATAGGTAGAAATAACAATATTTTGTAAAAAAGAATACATTTTATTGGCTAACTGATAAAGTTAAACCTGCTGTTCACAGTTTAGCACCTCTTTATAAATATGTCCCTCAGCAATTTGCACTGCATTTGAGTCGTGGTCAGTTTAGCCCCATCAATAAGGTGTTAAGCTAATGGGAAAATAGAGCATAAAATGTGACTTTTCCTCTAACATTAACCTATGAGCTAAGTCATAACCTATATTTTACGCTTTAAAGAGGAGCTGTCAGCTATACTATCTCAACAACAAAAATATCATATATATAAGTAGATAAATACTTGATCTACGTACATAACATATGTACTGCACTGTCCACGTTTTGATTTCAGTGAGTATTACAGTGGGATGCGAAAGTTTGGGCAACCTTGTTAATCGTCATAATTTTCCTGTATAAATCGTTGGTTGTTATGATAAAAAAAATGTCCGTTAAATATATCATATAGGAGACACACAGTGATATTTTAGAAGTGAAATTAAGTTTATTGGATTTACAGAAAGTGCACAAAAATTGTTTAAATAAAATTAGGCAGGTGCATAAATGTGGGCACTGTTGTCATTTGATTGATTCCAAAACCTTTAGAACTAATTATTGGAACTCAAATTGGCTTGGTAAGCCCAGTGACCCCTGACCTGCATACACAGGTGAATCCAATTATGAGTAATAGTATTTAAGGGGGTCAATTGTAAGTTTCCCTCCTCTTTTAATTTTCTCTGAAGAGAAGCAACATGGGGGTCTCAAAACAACTCTCAAATGACCTTAAGACAGAGATTGTTCACCATCATGGTTTAGGGGAAGGATACAGAAAGCTGTATCAGAGATTTCAGCTGTCTGTTTCCACAGTTAGGAACATAATGAGGAAATGGAAGACCACAAGCTCAGTTCAAATTAATGCTCGAAGTGGCAGACCAAGACAAATCTCGGATAGACAGAAGAGACAAATGTTGAGAACAGTCAGAGTGAACCCACAGACCAGCATCAAAGACCTACAACATCATCTTGCTGCAGATGGAGTCACTGTGCTTCTGTCAACCAAACAAGGAGATGCTGTATGCGAGAGTGATGCAGAGAAAGTCTTTTCTCCGCCCAAAGCACAAACAGAGCCGCTTGAGGTATACTAAAGCACATTTGGACAAGCCAGCTACATTTTGGAACAAGGTGTTGTGGACTGATAAAGCTAAAATTGAGTTATTTGGGTATAACAAGGGGCATTATGCATGGAGGAAAAAGAACACAGCATTCCAAGAAAAACACCTGCTACCTACAGTAAAATACGGTGGTGGTTCCATCATGCTGTGTGGCCAGTGCAGGGATTGGGAATCTTGTCAAAGTTGGGGATGCATGGATTCCACTCAGTATCAGCAGATTCTGTAGACCAATGTCCAGGAATCAGTGACAAAGCTGAAGGTGCGCCGAGGCTGGATCTTTCAACAAGACAACGACCCTAAACACTGCTCAAATTCCACTAAGGCATTCATGCAGAGGAACAAGTACAACGTTCTGAATTGGCCATCTCAGTCCCAAGACCTGAATATAATTTAAAATCTGTGGTGTGAGTTAAAGAGAGCTGTCCATGCTCGGAAGCCATCAAACCTGAATGAACTAAAGATGTTTTGTAAAGAGGAATGGTCCAAAATACCTTCAACCAGAATCCAGACTCTCATTAGAATCTACAGGAAGCATTTTGAAGCTGTAATTTCTGCAAAAGGAGGATCTACTAAATATTGATTTCATTTCTTTTGTGGTGCCCACATTTATGCACCTGCCTAATTTTGTTCAAACAATTATTGCACACTGTTTGTAAATCCAATAAACTTCATTTCACTTCTCAAATATCACTGTGTGTGTTTCCTATATGATATATTTAACTGACATTTTTTATTGTAACAACCAACGATTTATACAGGAAAAGCATGATGATTAACAAGGTTGTCTAAACATTCGCATCCCCCTGCATATAGTAAATAAAGAGAAAACTGTTTCAGGCATTTGCCATTTTGGAATCTCTGTGTCTAAAGCCAATCCTGATGTCATTTCCTCCCTTACTCTGGGAGGAGGGCGGCCAATGCAAACACAAACAGTCTTCAGACACTCCCACCCAACTCTGCAATAGAAAGTGCATTGTAATTGTGTGACTCTTTAGCTTGAGAAGCATGATAAATATTTTCCAATCAGAGAGGAACAGAGGTGTGGGAGGGGAAAACAGGAGGGAAAAAGACTTCAGCCATTAAGGCTGCATTAGTTAAGTCTGAGGGGATAGTAAAGAAGCAAAAAAAGACAACCCAGCATGCCCTGCACTTCCTTTGTGCAGCAATGTACCAAATAAGAGGCAGGTAAACTGGGGAATGATCGTTTATCAACAACAAAAGTAATAGTGATTTTTAACTTTTGGATTACCTGGTTAGCATCCTTATTACTTGTTTACCAGATAAAAAGAAAGAATTGGTTTTTGATTTTATGCCTGACAGTTATGCTTTAACAAGTCAAACACTAACTTCACAAAACCTAACCACGCCTATTGCCTAACACTAATCTTAACCTCAGCCTAACTATAGCCTTTGCCTAACCTATTGCATAACAGTAGCTATCATAACATCAATGCTACCCTCCCACTATTGTTTTGCTTACTTTAAATTTTTTTTTCTGTCATTTTCTTCTAGTGAGAGCAGACTATTTGACAGGATCTAGTGATGAGATCTAGTTGTGGAATTAGATCAATTTAGAGTAAAGTATATAGCGCTCCTAAAACGCAATGAAAAAATCATGCACATACAAAATGACCCACTGTCCTCATGGAAACTGCTAGCACAGATATAAAGTATAGTCATTAGTTAGCCATCACATTCCCTGACCTTTAATTATAAAGATCAGAGCATGTAATATTGGATATTGATCCTAATATCCTGGTAATCCTGTTTACTAACAATTCCAGAGAGCATTGTATCCACAAATATACTTTCTTCATGGACAAACTCAAAAAGATGCAGACATGCGGGATGTCACATGATTCATGCTGTTCCTTACTGCACCAGTAGCATTCTTTGATGGCAAATACAGACCTGTATGTGTTGATTATGTGAGTACTCTTCTAATCTGCTGGACGTCACACTAAATTATTGGAGACATATAAGTATCTGTTTACATCCAACCAGCAAGAAAGCATTAACCATGGATATAAGATGATGGGAATATCAGCAATATTAGGATCAACATCTACTGTATTCCTGATTCTAAAGAGTGTTGTGAACTATAATGTATAGTTTAAGCAGTAATGTTGCTGTTCAGATTCAGGTCAAAGACAAAATAAGTCCAAGTATCAGTAATTTGGCTCAGTTTGTCCAAATTCAATGATTGCTGACATTCAGACCAAATTCAATTAGGCTCAGCAAACTAGGCCAAAATGCCACAGGCCACCAATCATCTGGAAGACAGAAGATAGAACCATCATCTACCCACTTAGAAGTTGCGTGCATTTAAGTGGACACCTGCATCACCTAGTAGCCTGGTATTTGGGCCCCATCCAGAAAGCAAAAAAGGGAAACCATTTCACAAAGTATCCATTTCATTCTTGTGTGCTTAGCTAGTTAGATATGTCTGACACAGAGGAGATAGGAAGCTAGGTCAATTTTGAGGGAAAATAATTTATTCTACTATTTTTAATTTCATACAACATTTGCAGGATTCCAATTAGTGCTGGCAGGATCTGCATTAACTAATTTGGCCTCCTGGACGTACTAGCTACACCCAGGAGGCCATGTGCGCGTCCGCTCGCTCCCGCGGCCGATGGTGCGCGTGCACGCGCGGCTCCCGGCCGCGGTTCGTTAGCCTGGCAATCAGTGAATCGGGCTATGGTGCCCGATCACTGATTCTTCTCCCCCGCTGAAAAAGCGACAGCTTCTCTCGAAAGCTGAGCTTTTTCTGGCTGTAACATCCCCCATACGTCGCTCTAAGCGTATGTTACGCTTAGAGTGACGTCATGTAAACCAACTCATTGCCGCCATCTTGTGGCCAAAAAGTAAAACTACAACTAAAAGTGAAAAAAATAAAACTCAAGACACATTTACATTATAATACTATGGCTTACATCCCACCCTCCCAAAAATACCCAAATAAAATGTTTCATACAAAAAAAAAAACAACATGTAGATATTTACCTAAGGGTCTAAACTTTTTAAATATCAATGTAAAGATGAAATATTTCTAATTTTTTTTTATTTTAAACTTGTAAATAGTGATAGATGCAAAACGGAAAAAATGCACCTTTTTTTCCAAATAAAATATTGTCACCATACATTGTGATAGGGACATAATTTTAATGGTGTAATAACCGGGACATATGGGCAAATACAATACATGAGTTTTAATTATAGAGGCATGTATTATTTTAAAACTATAATGGCTGAAAACTGAGAAATAATGAATTTTTTCCGTTTTTTTCTTATTCTTCCTGTTAAAATGCATTTACAGTAAAGTGGATCTTAGCAAAATGTACCCCCCAAAGAAAGCCTAATTGGTGGCGGAAAAAACAAGATATAGATCAATTCATTGTGATAAGTAGTGATAAAGTTATAGGCTAATGAATGGGAGGTGAAAATTGCTCGGCTGCATAAAGTGAAAACGACTGAAGGCTGAAATGGTTAAGGAAGCAAGCAGGCAGGTGTTACTATGGTGTATAGAATCATCATCATTTGGAAGCACTGATTTCAGATGTCAGACAGCAGGGCTTTCACATTTTCCATACAACTTTGTTTTACCGTATGTAGGGAAATAGTACGTTTTTTTTAACCAGTCACCTTCATAGTGTTCTGCTAGTAAGTGTAGGTTTTGCTTTTAAACTGTCTCATTTCAAAGTTAGTGAGACTGAAAGTGACTGCATTTTAAATATCCTATACTATAAAACACCTGTGTCCCTGCGAACTCTCCTGTCCCTGTGTCTGTGCTTTTGTGCTACTGCGCATGTGCAGCATGGGTGGCAGTTGGGACAGGAGGAGGACGGGGCCTTGGGGGCGGGTGTGTGCAGGTGCGCGTGCGTGGAGCAGGGGTGCGTGCGCATGTGCGCTGACATGAGGCCGCCAGCGGGGAGGGGGGTTGTGAGGGTGGCCTAGAGCCCATTTTTAAACGGGATTAGGTCTGCTAGTATATTTATATTTTACTCCAATCCAGTTGCTATTGCTGTGTTTGAAGTCATAGTTTATCTCATTGTGTTCTCCTAGCAGGTCAGTGATTTCTTTTTAACCACTTCGCATTCAGACCTTTTTTCCCACTTATGGGCCAGAGCAGTTTTGACAGTTTAGCTATGTCCTTATTTAATCAAAAACAAAATTTAATCAGAAATAACTTTATCCCTACTTATGACACAGAAATGAAATATATATTGTTTTTTTCAAGACAAACTAGGCTTTCATTGTATGCCATTTTTTCCCTCAAACAATTTTGTTTTCTAATAATTTTAATGGGAAAATAAGGATAAAGTGCTACTGTAGATAAAAAACACAAATTTCGTTTGGCTATTCTTACCGCTTATCACAAAACTTAGACTATGTTCCTGTCACAATTTATGGTGAAGATATTTGATTCTGAAATAGTGTTACAGAGTGTATTTTTCACTATGAACTAAGAAAATAAAAGTATTTTTAATGGTAAAAATCAATCTCATTAGCTCAGGAAACATATATTCCCATTCACCAATTAGTGCTGCATCAGATAGTGCCAGAAATGTGCACAGGAGCAAGCCCAATCCTGCACAGCACTGCTTCTGCTACAAGACGTTTATCTACTGACTCGTGGCTTAGATGAAGTAACAGAGGACGTAGATATACTGCAGTGGTGGATAAAGTGGCTAAAATGTCTAATTTCCAAGAAAGTGAAAATTATTGCACTTTGCAAATACTCTTTTCTCCATTTCATTTAATATTGTTTTATTTAATGTCAATATACTATGTATCATTCTACTAGCAGAAATTAGTAATTTATTTTTAAAATGGCTGCCCCCCAAAATTAAAAAAAAAAAAGTTTATATTTATAGACAAATACCTTGGGGATATACAAGGGGTCTGTAATTTGCTTAGCCTCTCACTTCCAAGCTATTGCTATTATTCCTCCAAAACGATCCAGCACAGCCAAGCTATTGCTATTGACTTTTTATCAGAAATAAAGTTTTTCATGTTTTATTTTTAGTCACGCAGTCCATTCATCGTAAAGTGGGTTTATCAGCTGTGTACAATTTCTTTTTTAAATTTTGCACAGTTCCATGAATTTATGCACGCCACACTTTTTGATTTAGTTAATATATTTGGTCCCTCAACAATTATTTCCCTTTTTCAATTTAAATGAATGGTTGTCATTATAGTTGTATATCAGGACTAGTGTTGGGCGAACAGTGTTCGCCACTGTTCGGGTTCTGCAGAACATCACCCTGTTCGGGTAATGTTCGCGTTCGGCCGAACACCTGATGGTGTTCGGCCTTTTAAGTTCGGGTTCGCCCCGAACTTCTAATGGCCGCCGAACAGGGCCGAACAGGGCCCCTGTTCGGCCGAACAGGGCCCTGTTCGGCCGAATACTGCCCCCCTATGGGGTCGCAGGCATAAGGGGGGAGCATGCCCCGATCGCGGGGGGGGGGTCGGAAATTCCCCCCACCCCCTCCGCTAGCGCTCCCCCCTCTGCCCGCTTCCCCATACAAAAGTTTAAGCAAAGTACCTGTAGTGGATGGCCTGGCAGTGGGCGGCACTGTGGAGTGAGGAGGAGGAGTCCGGAGAGTGACGAGTTGAGGGAGGCCGGGCAGCGGGCGTGAGGTCAGAGAAAGGGCGGAAGTACCACAAGGGTACTTCCGCTGAACCGCCCGCTGCCCGGCCTCCCTCAACTCGTCACTCTCCGGACTCCTCCTCCTCACTCCACAGTGCCGCCCACTGCCAGGCCATCCACTACAGGTACTTTGCTTAAACTTTTGTGGGGGGAGCGCTAGCGGAGGGGGTGGGGGGAATTTCCGACCCCCCCCGCGATCGGGGCATGCTCCCCCCTTATGCCTGCGACCCCATATGGCCCCCAAAAGCTGGATGTTCGGAAAGTTCGGGGTTCGGCCCGAACATGCCGAACATCTCGGCCATGTTCGGCGAACTTTCCCGAACCCGAACATCCAGGTGTTCGCCCATCACTAATCAGGACAGCATGTTACTTGCCGGACAATATGCTTAATCAATAAGCACTTTACACATGTATATATGTATCATGAATTATGTTTATAAGCACTTATCACTTTACTGAAACCTAGGTTTCTGGCCAGATAGGATCCTGGTGGGAACTATGTGGCTGTTATTCATTGATCAACTTTTGAATGTGATGGAGCACACATTTTCCTGATGAAAGTGCATCCAGTGCATATCAATACCAATATTCACATCATCCTATGTGATTTGTACAGTATGACTTTGCTGTGTATTTCATCGCACAATGTACTGTAGATAATACTGTAGGTTGTGAAAAGATGCAAAAAAGGAAGACAAAAACATGCATGCAATTTTGTTTGTATTTTCAAAATATATAGGCTTGTATCCACTAAATATCCATAAAATGTGTGTGCGCAGACAGTGCCTGTAAATTTTACCAGGTGTTCTGCAAACTATGTAACATGCATTAAATAGTTTATGTAACTTGCGTTACACACAGCAAGTCAGTCAGCGAGGAACAGCAAAACAGGCCTAGCTAACTTTCCCTATCTCAGCAATGCTCTCTCTCCCTTCCTCTCACTACAGCAGCCGTAGACAGAATGAAACATGGGCGGCGCAACTGCGTTTTTATTGTTGGGGGGGGGGGGGTCCGTGAGGAAGTGCAAGCTGATTGGCTGCCATGTGTCTGCTGACTGTGAGGTAAGGGGTCAAAGTAAAGCTAAATGATGATTTATAGGGGGCGGGTCAAACACGCCATGTGCTCGCCGCCCCCCCACCCCGTCCAGATGATATTTGCCGGGAACTGTCCGCCGGCGAACCATTCGGGCCATCTCTCTAATGGTGAATCGCAGCGCATGTATGGAAACATCAGAGGGGGCAGTCTATGCACTCTCTGATGTCCCTGCGATCTTGTTTCTGTCAGCACGGCTGGAAGTGCGCATATGGAAACAAGCTCTTATATGTGCTGTCTGCACCAATTTTATCAATGTTTAGTGAATACACCCCATTGTGCGCACAAAGCCTGAAAGTGAACCTGAGGTGAAAATAAACTGATCAGATAAACATTTGTATTTATCCTCCTACTCCTAAAAATGACTCTTTTTTTTAGATATCTCATAGTTTTATTTTAAAGTTAAACATTTTCAAAGTAGATGTTGTTTTGTTGTTTCTGCTCAGTGGCATCCTATGAAGTGTCCCTGAGTGAAAACACATGAACTATTAACCTTTTTTTTAATCTTTCCCTGCACTCAGAAGTTGAATTCTGCCAGGAAAACATTTATGGTTGTAATTAGCATATCAGTGATGTTTACTATATTCCTCACAAGGTACCAACAAGACAGAAGCTGTCACTTCCATGCCCAAAAATTCTCTTTTTCAGGCAGCAAAATAAAACAAGTAAAACAGCCTGGTTATTAATATGTTTTGCCCTCTACATTCACCTGCTTGTACAATACCTGAAATTACTCTAAAGCAAAGGCCTAAGGTAGATTGGTGTGAGTTAATGACCCTATCTTCCTGCATTAGACCTAGAAGTAAGGAACAATACTTGAAATCTTCCAAATGTGCATCACTTTAGTCTCTTGTTGGACCTGCATTAGGCAATTAAGGTGCAGGCACTCATGGGACTAGATCACATTAGCCTGAAATCTTTAAAACATAACTGCAAATTGTGCTAGACATTGAACACATTCAAAATCAGATGACTGGCCTCCAGATTGCAAATCTATACTGGTGGTCTAAAATTCTCACCACCACATAAGCTGTTTTTATTTTAAAGGTCTTAATACTGTCTCTTGTTCACACTACTTGAAAATGTTAGCACTGCCCCAACTGAGGCTTCCCCTAACCAACTTGTCCTGGCAACTGTCTCGGAACAGGATGTTCATGCACTCCTTCTCAAATCTCATTCTCAACCCAACATGGGTCTGGTGTGATGCCGAACAAACATTCTTCCAGTTGCTAGGGGCTTTGTAAGAAATTACCAGCTTTCTGTGTCACAGTTTTTAAATGTGAAACATGACAGTTCACCAAATTAACTCCAAAACTCGAATAAATATTCAATTTAGATTTAATTTTCATCAATTTGCATTTCCAAATTTCAGGGAATCAGTGTCAGCCTTTGATCATTGAAATTTAATTTTGCCCGCCTTGAGGGTGGGCAATGCATTTGCTGGGTTATTTTCCAAAACCTAAAACCTAGATGGATGTCAGCCTACATGCAAAAAACATCTGACACCTTACTGGTAATTCAATTTTTTATTTGAACTGGGAATATCTCATTTACTCAGATTTCAAAGTACTTAAAGAAACTCTGAAGTGGGTTTAAATTTCCGTTTTTAACTAGTATTTATGCATAGCACGATAGGCAATGCTAAACCGCCGCATCCCCGCGGCAAAACGAGGGGTTTATACCCCCCAAATCCCCTCTGCAAAATAACGACTTTCTTGGTTGTGGATTTTGCTGCTCATGGAGGTAGAGCTTTGAGCTGCAGCTCTGCCTCCATGCGTGTCAATTCACTGCGGATCTCCGCCTCTCCCCCGCTCCTCTCAGTGAAGGAAGATTGAGAGGGGTGGGGAGAGGCGGCGATCAGCGGGGATTTACACGCCAAGAGGCAGAGCTACAGCCATAAGCTCTGCCTCTATGGAAATAGCAGAGGGGATTTGGGGAGGTATAAACCCCCCATGCGGCGGTTTAGCATTGCCTATAGTGCTTTACATAAATATTAGTTAAAAACATGAATTTAGACTCACTTCAGAGTGTATTGATGTTGCTTTCTTTTCTTACAGTATACATTTATAAATTATTCCTCACCCTGGTTTACATCCTTATATTCATCAGTGTTGAAATATTTTCTTTTTTTCCTCTTTGAAGTGAACCGGAACATCACCTGATCTCCCAAAGTGCTCTGGGTCAGAAAAGGCTTCATGACATCATATCCTAGGCTAAACCTCACTTAGAGAGGAGGGTAACATACCAATATACAGCAAAACATAGATATAAGAAGTGTTACTGATATTGAAGCCAGGAAAATTCAAGTGTACCCGAGGTGACATGATGAGATAAACATGTGTATGTACAGTACAAACCATATTAATAACTAGGCTCTTTTACTTGCATTATTTTGCTGCTGGAGAGAGTACATGTGTAGACATAAATGTGACAGCTTCTGTCTTGTCGCTATGTTGTGGGCAATATAGTAAACATTACTTCAGGGGAGGGAGATACAATGGTCAATAGTTTATGAATTTTAAGTCTGGGACACTAAATAGGCTGTCACTGATAAGAGAGAGTAAAATATTCAACCTACTTTGTAATTGTTTAAATATAAAAGAAAATCATGGGATACTAAAAAAGTCATTTTAAGAGTAGGAGGATAAATATAATTGTTTACCTCATTAGTTTGTTTTCACCTCGGGTTCACTTTAAGGTAGACTTTAAGTATGGACTGATCCAGCTGCAAATCCTTCTCAGAATTTTTTTTAGAGGGGAACAGAGTACAAATACTCATTGGCCTTGGGGCAGAAAGCTAGTAAGGTTATTTGAAAATGTAAAGTATTTGATTGTTTTAGATTAATACAAAATCCTACATAACAAAGTCTGTGCAAATGCTTCTTAAGGTGGCCATACATCACTCGAGATAGACCATTAGATATATCCCCTTGTGGCCAGATAGACCATTAGATATATCCCCTTGTGATCAAATATGAATATTGACTGCCCACACACTGCGCAGCAATTTCCAGTTGAATGCAGCATACCTGCCAGCCCACTCCCCAAGTGTGTAAGTGTCAACTTCCTGTGCTCATGCTCAGTGTAAAGTCTCAATGATTCAAAAGCGAACTGCGCCATCCGCATATATATACCACTAAATGAAAAACACCATAACAGGTGCGCACATAGGTAATGTCCCAGATGATAATATGCAGTTAAAAAAAGCACCAATGCACTCTACATGATGTTACAATTCATTGACATTATGTGTAGTTAGGCCTTTACCAATATTACATATATGTTCCCCAATGCGTTTGAGCAGTATCCGGGTTGCGCGTCCCACATACTGATAGCCGCATGGGCAGCTTAATAGATAAATCACACCCTTGGTGTTACAGGTAATACACTGCTTAATATGAAAAGTGGCACTTGTACAGTTAGAAAAAAACGATTAACCCCTGATCCCAGAGGCTTCCCCCTGCATCCTTTGCAATGTCTACAGGGAAAGAAGCACAGATTTCCACTATGAAGGCGAGGGGGCTCTTTATATTCATCCTACTGTATACTAATATGGATGCCTTCACGATCAGAAGTAGATATAAATGTAATCTGCCCAGTATATTTGCCAAAGATCCTAGCCAGTCTAAAACTATTAATAAAGATGATCTGGACACACAATTTAAAAACTTACACCGCCTGTAAAAGAGCAAACCACCTGGTGGGATATAGCTGGCCTCAATCGGTATATAGAGGATGGTATTGTTCCCAAACGATATCGTTGGGATATTGTCATTAATTATGAATGATTTATACTTTAATCGCCCCTTGGCCAACTTTCTCATGGTTGCCGTTCCATGTGTAGCAGGCTTCCTCCCAATCAAAGTGCAGCATCCTCTTCTATATGTCACACTGAGAGGTACAACTGCCCCTCTCTTTAATGTATAATAAATAATAATATTTAATATCCCTTGGCATAAGCTCCCCTTTTCCATGTGTTGCTCCTCATGAGCAGCTTCCACTCACTATTTGCAGCATTTTTTTCTATATGCAGGTGTTATGTTCGTGTTCAGCCAACCCCTTTGGCAGCAGCAACCAAGGCCTGGGACAATGCAGCCTTTCCAGAAGCAAAGTCTTAGTAACAAAGCCATGGAAGGCAGGGAGCTGTCAAAACCATCTGACTACTTCTTCCACTAGGTGATCAACAGAGGCTTTGGTGGGCGGGGGACACTTTTTAAGAATGCTAATATGCATCACATTCATCACATTAAGTATGCAGTAAAGGTTTTTTCTTCAGAAAATAAGTACCTTGGGTACACTTTAACAAGCTAGAAAAATATGGCTCAATCCTTGTATAAAACATGTGTGTATTTAAAAAGAAGGTTTAATATTGTCAGGAACCGGCCCGCGGCACGCCTGCGTATACGGTCCCCGACTGCGGGTTTTACCAGATCAAGCGAGGAGCAGCCTTATTCGAGCTACAAACAAGGCTGGGACCCCTCAAAAGCTCCTTACTGCCACCACTAGCGGTTTGCTAGACACGTTCACTCAGCTGTCAAGTGCTCAATACGCAATCTGCGTTTTCGTATTTGGGTCAGCTTTGCGCTTAGGCCGAATACGAGAACGCCACGCACACACACACACACACACACACACACACACACACACACACACACACACACACACACACACACACACACACACACACACACACAGTTGCAAGCTTACACTGTAGTGAAGCAAAACCACTAACAGTCGTTCCGAACGATACTGTTAGACTTCCCACTTGGCTGTCGAGCGCAGAAGTGCCCCATCCACACAATGCAATGACAATTTCATATGGTAGTGTTGCTCAAGCATACAATTAGGCATGGACTTGTACACAGCTACACTGCAGTCTCCTCTAGGCTATGAGTGTTAGTTTAGTACAGCAGAAGTCAAGCTTATTAAATAATAATTTAATATTCCAGGAAAAAAGTGGAACAATGCTGAACAGAATATATATAAAAGATTACAAAAAACAAAATAAAAGGTTACAAAGTTAAGAGTTTACAAAGATAAAAGTTACAAAAATACACACACGGATATTTGCGTAAAAATGAACGGGGAAAAAAGAACAGCTTAGTATGGAACGTTGTTTGACGGGAGGATGCCGTTTGTTCGACCAGGAGTCGTGATACATCCCTAGCTATGTGCTACCTCCAGGAGAAGATGCCTGTGACTGTTCTGGACCACCTTAAATAGTCTGAAGTGTCCCCTGGGGCATTTAATGTCCAGCCCCCAGGAACTAATGCAATTTCCCCGTTTGTGACATCACCAAACGCTTGTCCCAGTCTTCCTGTGATATGCGAACTCCAAAGGGTTTCTGTTTTAGCTTTTTGAAGGTTGAAGAATTCGACAGGTAAGATTGTATCCTAACAGACATCAAAAGGCTTCCTCAACATTATTTCCTAGCATCAAAGCTTTCCTGTCTCCGTTTTTAAAGTCTGCAGAGATTTCCAACCCCTTCCAAAGAGATGTAATTTACAGGATATAGTTTGCACCTCCCCCAATAATTCAATTTCCTCACAATGAAATAGTGTTTAACACACATGTTAAAGGTTTGGGGAGGAGACTCTTCCTGACTAGTCTAGAGTTCTTCACAATGCTTTAATAGCCTTCATCAACAGAAGTGTAAATGTTTCAATTGTCAATGAAGTCAAAGCTTCAGCTCTAGATAAGGTGGAACAAAACCCTTCACTTCTGCCATTGTCTGATTAACCCCAGCTCTATTCTTCCTCAATTGGCAGCTAATTAGCAGTAGACATCTCTTTCCCTGCTGGAAAATGAGGGCAGAGGTAATGTACATTTACATATAGAATTTACATGTACATACAGGCTCCCATTAATCGTTTCCTGGGGCCAGGTGGCACCTTCAAGAGCCAGACTAGCTTTTAGCCGACATAGTAGACAGAAAAAATGACAGAAATATGTTCCTGTATTCCCTAACATCATCAGCACCCCAGTATATCACCACAAATATCGCAGTCAGTTAGGACTAATAGTTCACCTGTTTGATAAGACTGCTAAGGAAATCCTGCCTTCTTTCACAGTTGTTGGGAAGTATTCTCTTAGTTGCCTATAGCCAAGAAGAATGACCTCATATTCCCTTGGTTACCCATACTCAAATGTTAAAGCCTTATGGACACACAGAGTGAGAACTGCTTGTTTATTCAAGCACAGATAGTCATGAACTAAAATTGCTACAGTTTTAACTCATTTACACTAGTATAACTTGCCACCTGCTTCCAGCCTCCTCTGTAGACTTCTGAATACATATTTTCCGCCAAATCTCAGTGTATTTGAATCTGGTCAGGTCTTGGCTTCCCTTGTATTTTCGTTTGGTCTGTAGTTCAGGAGACCAGACTTCTCACTATGTAATTTGAAACAATCTCTCTTGGAACATGGTTGCTAAAAAACTTGCTTACTAATATTGCCGAAAACTGCGTGGAAATGTTCTCTCCCTGTCTGTCTCCTTCGTATTCTGGGATGTTTCAGCAACAACCCAGGCCTATCAAGTCTCAATAGTCTGGACTCCGTATTGCTCACATTTGGCTCTGAGGATCTCATACATTCCAAGGCATCTCCCACTCACAAGACTAAATATTTTAATGAAAATGTTGTTTCCCTGATCAAAACCTCTAAATATTTCAGTTGCAGACTTTGACAAATGAACAGGCGTTGGTATGAAAGCTTTTTTTAAATTAAAACTATAGACTAAAATGCAAACCATGAAATATGCTGTAGCTGAGGCATCCAATACCTTGGCTTTCTGGCTATAACATCTTTGGAGTCTCTCTAATAAATATCGTGCAGTGTATTCGGAGAGCAGCAATTCAGGCACACAGCGCTAAATCTTCATTTATAGAGAGATTGTTGCGTGCATGCTGAATGTGTTAGGGCTGGGAACAGATGACAAAATAGAGATTATAAAAGCACTTAAAAACATTTTCAGAAGCCCCTGACATTTAGCTGTAGCAACTCTTAAAATAACGAGTTTTACAAATGTCAAGTGCAGTTAAGCCTTGTTTGTTTTGGTTTTCTCTTTTTAAGAGGATGTGTCATGTTTTTAACTATAGAGTAACTAAATTAAACACTAACAAAAAGGCTCTGTGTTAATTTGGGTATCGGTGAAAGCCACTAGTAGAATATCAGTAAATAACCAATATTCTAATATTGATCAGTGGCTAATTCCAATAGTAGAATATTGGTAACTTTTACTGATATTTTACTATCACTACACATAACCCTATTTGCACTTGAACCCTCCCTCTACTGATGCCTAATCTCAACTGAATCACCACACTATATTATCCATTGATATTTATTGCCTAAATCTACTTTATTCTCTCACTAATCAGCCCTCTACCGATGCCTAACACTAACCTATCCTCCCACCCCCCACTCTCATCCAATTGCAGCGCTACATTTGTTACAAAAATTTCTCTTTGCAATATTTTCACCTCCTAGTTATGATATTTAGCAGGTGCTGCCAGAGCCGAAATTACCACCTGGGCACCGTTATAGCCACAACTAACATTGCAGTCTATGCATTACCCATTTCACCAAAGTGCCACCAACAACCAAATAACCTGGTTCTCTGTACTGGTTCAATGGTTCCATATGTGGTAGGAGGGCTGTGTAGTATACAGCCATATAACCTGAGTTGCACTAACTGCTATTACAAAACAGGACTCTACTGAGACCAGAAAAGTTCCCGTATGACTCAACTACTAAATTCCTCTGCCCTCATCATGTGATCAATGCTTGATTCTATGACTACTGCTGCAGAGGGTAGGTGATGATTACAACAGGGATAAAGAATAGTGGGGTAAGGAAGCCAAACACTGGGACTCACTGGAGCTATTTACAAGATTTCTTGAAATTGCAGATTGCAAACCATCATCTTAGTATGCTACTGCTGCCTGGAAAGTAATATGGTTCAGATGTGTAGAGAACCACAGTCTTATATAGCTTTCTAGACATTGAAAGCTTCAAATTGAAATGCAGCAATAAAGGAAAGAAAGACTGGCACTAGTTGCGAGTAGGGAGGTCATGGGTTAACCCGGATTGTGTACTTCATCTTGCAACGTGCTCCCGAGAACAAACAATGAATGATCAATAGGTAGAGAGAAGCGAGGAACTGATGCAATGAAAAGTGTACCTTTAATCCACGGTTGCAGACACAGCGGGGTGTACAGTGGGGATGAGGGGATGCCTGACAGCTGTTTCGCTTAGAAAAGCTTCTTCAGAGGCACGTAGTAAAGAACCTGTTCTTTTTGGAGAAAACTGAGCTAGGGTAAAGACCCTTGTAGCTAAACTTTAACACAAGGAAGTGTTGCTGTGGCTGGAAGGAAATGAGTGGTACTTCCCCGTGACCACCCAATATTAACAGTTGATTACAGGGAAAAAAAACAATTTGCAAGAAAAAAATGGCCTTTTCACCTCTTTTTTTTCTAGTCCCACTTAGAACACTATGCACAGCTTCTTCAGAGGCACGTAGTAAAGAACAGGTTCTTTACTACGTGCCTCTAAAGAAGCTTTTCTAAGCGAAACAGCTGTCAGGCATCCCCTCACCCCCACTGTACACCCCGCTGTGTCTGCAACCGTGGATTAAAGGTACACTTTTCATTGCATCAGTGCCTCGCTTCTCTCTACCTATTGTTCAAATTGAAATGAATAGGAAAAATGCTAATTTCTGAATTCATTGCTGGGCCATAGAAATGCTCCTCTACGGGTCACCTACTTGATTTATTTTAGAAATCACAAGCATTTTATCAAATTACATGCCTGTGCACTATGCCTGTGCATAGTGTTCTAAGTGGGACTAGAAAAAAAAAGAGGTGAAAAAGCCATTTTTTTCTTGCAAATTGTTTTTTTTTTTCCTGTAATCAACTGTTCATATTGGGTGGTCACGGGGAAGTACCCCTCCTTTCCTTCCAGCCACAGCAACACTTTCTTGTGTTAAAGTTTAGCTACAAGGGTCTTTACCCTAGCTCAGTTTTCTCCAAAAAGGTTGTGAGTTTAATTGCATGTGTTGCACATAGGTGCTTCTGTTGCTATTTGGCCTTTTTAAAGCAGATCTATACTCTTGCACAGGAGACCAGGAAAACACAGGGAAATTCACCCTGTGTGTGTTTACAGAGAACAGTTTGTCTAATTCTCCCTTATCTGCAAGTAATGAGAAAGTGTAAATCAAGCATGCCAGGTCTGTCTGAAATCTGCTGAGTTTTGTGCTAATATGTAAACACAGGAGTTTAACCTTTTCTGTGCTCCCGGGAAAGCGGGAAGTAAACACCCTGCAGGATCTCTGTTGGAGTTTTATAATTTGAATAATGGAGTTTTATAAGTAATGTAATGAAGGAATGTTTTTCTTTAAAGATTATTATAATGCTGTTTATTTTTTAGAGCAGAGAGGAAGTTAAGAGTTTATGTTTGTTTAAGGAGGCAACCTAAAAGACACCATTATCAAGATAAATAGATAAAAGTGGTGTTTTATGACCCCTTACCTTTCAATACAAAGGTTTGAAGTAATATTTTTAAATAAAACACATGCCATAAAGCAATGTTTTCAGTAAAAACTATACATACTAATACCTACTTTCAAAAAAATTCAATCTTGTATCAAAGTCTTATCTATTTTCCAAATATCTTTCTTTTTGCTATTCTTCTGTGATATACTTTCTTGATTGCAAAATTCTGTCCACCCTCCACTCTTGCCACAGCTCTTGGTTCAACACATCCGTAGGCCTAACAGCAGGATGTTTGAGTTTCCTGCTGAGGTCTCCCATAGGTCCAAAGATATGGATCAAAGAGATTCCTTGGCCCCAAATTCAAGAATGGGATGCGGGGAGTGGCTACACTGAAATTCAGAAAAATGTAAAATTAATATAAAATTGTCTAAAGTTTACAGAGATTTTTTGTTAACATTTTCCTTAGATATTTTTTTTTAATATAACCAATTATTTGCTGTAAAGCAATGGACAGTAATCATCATTCTCTTTATCGCAAGCAATTCTTCCTTAATTAATTAACAATTAAAGAAGAATTCCACAAAGCATTAAATAAATGTATCCTTTAGGTGATATCAGTTTTTGTTTATAATCTGCTTTGATAAATGACCTAAATAACTTTGTTCTGCTCAAGAAACGTTGGTGTGTTCTGGCCTCAGTTTAAGTAACCTGCTAGAATCATCCTTTTCCAGTCATCCCCAGGAAGATCCTTGCATGCACTTCCCTTTTCCTATCAATAGATGGCACAGGTTCACACCTATGGATCACGTGTAGAAAACATGCAGAGAGCAGGAAACAGAAAAGAGGAGTGTGCTCAGCAGAGACTCTGGAAAGTTGGACAGAGACAGGAGGAGAGTCCGTGTAATGAGACACAGAATGGCCTGGCACATATCTGAACCAAACTGTGATCTTTGTGTTGTGTAATATGTGGAAAATAGCGATCATAAAATGCATGGTGAATGTATATCTGCTTAGCATGAAGGATGCATGAATCCATTCCCACTTCAGAAGTGTTTTTTATTTATTGTTTTTAACTAGAAAACAAAGAAGAGCACTACAGACCATTGGTGATTCAGCAAACTTGTGCTGCATGTTTAAACAGTATCTACTATCTAATCTGGCCTTGGTGATCAGAACATAGTGGAGTTGGATTAACATGTAATGGGGCCCTAGCCAAGGTAGTAGATAGACAGAGAAGGTGGCAGGTTGGCGCCTTGACACACTAGGCCTCAGGCACCTGCCTAGGTTGCCTGGTGGATGATCCTGCTCTGCATGAAGGATAACTTTCTTCATGCATCCAGGCTATTCTAGACTTACTGAAGATAGTCTTGCTGTGGGTGCATGAATGTGCCTGCAATTACACAAACTTAAATTCACTAATCTGTCAGCAATCCTGGCTTTGTCCAGATATAACTATTGACCAACTCCAGGTTGTACATTTTTGCCACCTAATAGATCAACTTAAAAAAAAACCACAGTCCAGATCATTTAACTTTTATCTACATAAATAATGTATATAAACATGACACTGTTTTTCCACATACTAGATTGTATCTGCTTCCTGCACTTACTCATGATGCAGCACATATCCTGTCTTCATGTCCTTAGTCAGTGCCCTCTAGTCACTGGAGGTATGAACTAGCAAGGGAAGCCTTTGACATGAGACACTAATGACCAAAGCCACAGCATTTGTGCAGCCTAAACAGAGGGAAGCACCACTCTCATATATGCCAGTTAATCAGCTTTTCTGCCAGACATGAGGTAAGTGTGTTCTGAAACAATTATACAATGCAGGGCATCTATAGCACATACATTATCAGGGGAGAACTGGGACCTTTTGGCCTGGGGGGAAAATACAAACTAGAGGCCCGTTTTCACGGCAGCCCCAGCCCAAATGACATCACACACGTGCCCCATGTGCTATATGCCAGTAGTCACGTGGGAAATACAGCAAGGACACTCAAGGGAGAGCATGACAGGTAAAGTATAAATGCACTGGCACCGGGGGGCACATAATACATTTTGAGTTACAACAGTTTCTATCTCTTACACAAGTCCTGCAAGCAGCCCTTCTGGAGTCTAGAGACTGTCGAAAACTTTTCAACCTAGACAATATCTTATGTAGCTGTGCACATGCAGTTAACATGGTTGGAGACCAGACAGATTTTTTTCCCACGGACCCTGCAGGCAAGCCTCTGCTCTGTATCATGCTGTGTATATTTACTAGCTTGCCCACCCTGCAATTTCTCTTCAATTGGGCGTTTATTTCCCTCATTCAGCCTAGTATTTCACATTGCCTTACACAAAAACCTGAATTCACCAGGCACAGTGCCAGCCCTAAATCATTAAATGAGAGGCAGCCTGGGGGGAAATCTCCCCCCTTCCCCCCTGGCCAGTCCTCCCCTGTACATTATTCCTTGTTGTCTGGTACAGAATGCTGTGACTGTGTAACATACTGACTTCTGACACTCTTCTATAGTGAATGAAGTCAGGTGTTTAATGTCACATGTTACTTATTACAGTTTTGTATTTCACTATAGTGATGCTCAGAGTCATTAATCACCTGTTAAGGATATCTTTCTGAGGATCAAAGGTCCTGTTAACCCCAAGAGGTCTTTTAAAGCTCTGTCCTGGCTCTGACACCTTGGCCTGGAAAGAGATTTTTCCAGCAGCGATGCATCTGCGGCTGGCTCTTGTCTGGCCTCTTTTGTAAAGGCGTCTTGTCTGGCCCCTTGGCTGCCTTTGCTGGCTGCTACAACACCTTCCTGTGGGTTTAGAACGCGGGCCGGGCTGCTGCAGGCTGAATTTGCTCTTGCTGAACTTGGCCTTGGGAGCAGTTAGCTTTCTTTTATGTTTCTCTGGGAATTAAGCCCTGCACTGAAGCCATGCGACAGTACACATGCCCCTCTGGCTGCCTAGGCTTCAGTCTCAGAGTTTCAGGGAAGGTCAGCTTTGTAATAGGGAGTTGCCCTATTGTTAACCCTGGAAGGAAAATTAATATTAGGTAAATTCCCATAAGTGTGAGAGTATAAATGTTTATTTACAGTTTGCCTCACCCGAATCTCTAAAGGCTACCAAAAGTCTCAGTCATCGGGATACAGCGTGTGATTGCTGATAATTAACCCATGCACTGCCTCGGTACTCACTAGCAGCTGCATGAATGGTTAACGCCAAAGCTATCAAACAAAGGCTTTAGCCATGTTTCTGCTTTATTTGGCTAGTTGAGTGCTGTTGTTAGAATTAGAATCTGTTGTTTATTGTCAACACAAAGCTGATGCTATAAAAAACTGTAGTGATAATAAGTTTGTCAAAAATTGCTTATTTTTCTACAATATTAATTTATAAATTATTAAGTCAGTTTTTGAATATTGTAAAATCTATCCTCACCCTGATTTACACTCTAAAATGTAAAACATGTGTCAACATTTTTATTACTGGCAGGTGCATCATTGCGGAATGTTTGTTTACTCTGTGTTCTGAAGCCAGTAGAAATGATGCCATTATTGCCTTTATTGAGCATACAGGCAAGCTGTAGGCTGATCCAATGATAATACATAAGTTAAAACAGGATGATACTATTTATTGGCAGAGGAGAATTGAGGGAGTTAGAGAAATATTGCACACCACTACCAACTGTCAGGCAGTATTGTGAAAGCATATGGCAGTAGCACAGGAGCAAGCTGAAGAAATACAAAACAGATGTGCATTAACATTCACTCGGTAGGCATGCTAGAAAATATTAAAAAGGGCTGCCTTAGCTGTATTGGACACCGTTTGGAGACAATGGCACTGAATAAAAAACACTTTAGTAATCTGTTTTAGCCTGCATCTACGTGCGTATGGCAACTTTACTGGACTTTCATGCATATGCCCCATTGGGTTGGGGCTGATGATGACAGAATACTTACTTAAGCATTTTCAGATAATGCTAAAACTGATCAACTGCCAACAGGGCTGCGCTTCCATAGAGGCAAAGGGGGCAAGTGCCCCAGGCCCCCAAAGCTTGTAGGGGCCCCCAAGGTGTGTGTCCCCTCCCCTCCAGCTATGGTGACCCCATACATGACTGCAAGGAACAAGGAAGAGAGAAGCCCTGGGGAGAAGTCTAGAATGTAGCGCATGGTGCTGACATCTGTGTCCTGCCTGGATTAGATAAGACCCTAATGTGTGTACACTCTGGACTTGTAAGGGTAAGGAGGGGGGGGGGGAATAATGGGGTCCCAAACAATGCTTTAGGGGACATATGATAGACACCTAATGATCTTGTCTGGCTGGGAGTGTGGTGGGACAGGTCCTGGGAGTCGGCTTGTAGGGGGGGGGGGGGAGGGGGAATTGCCAGGGGGCCCCCAAGTTACTTTTGCCTTGGGGCCCCATTGTAGTTAGAACTGGCCCTGACTGCCAAGAATTGAAGTGGACAGCAACTTAACGAGACACTATATACAATCAGAGCATAGAGTTCCCAAACATACTTGATTTGTATATTTGTGATTGATATGTTTGTGCTCTTGCAAGTACAAGTTTAGGAGTTGTTAATGTGTACTCAAGGCTTTTTCCTGTTATACAAATGGGACACAGAGGCATGTTCTTTGCTTAATGACATGCCTCTGTGCGCCACTCTCTGCATGCAGACAACAGGATTGTTGTTGCTAGATAACTAGGGGAAGGGCCTTCCCTAGCAGGAAAGGCATTTCTTCCCCTCCTCCCGGAGCCTCTCCCCACCTCTATCCCTCCCTTCCAAACCTCTCCCCACCTCTATCCCTCCCTTCCAAGCCTCTCCCCACCTCTATACCACCCCTCTGTGGCTCTCCCCACCTCTCTGCCCTGTGTTAGTTATACTGCTTGCAGTTTTTATATGTGTGTGTGGGGTAGGGAGTTAACCAACCACAGTTGTTATATTGGGATTTGGAGAGGGTTATGGTAACCAAACATGACTACTGAAAGTGGGAAGGGGAGTCCAGACTTGTTGGGGGAGAAGCTGTACTTGCTAAAGGGTGAATGGGGGGAGAACTAAGATGGTGAACTGGAAGGGCGGACTTATGAAGGGCAGCCCCATTAACTTTTCCCTGGAGGTCGGCATGGGTTGTAGCCACATCCCTGCTCTGGAAGACTAATCATTTGCTAAAGGATCTCATATTTTTTGGATATGTTTTGAATAATTTGTAGAAGTACTAAGAAAGAAAAAGATTGAAAAGACTGATAAGAGTGGGGTGTATGATGGGGGTTTGCGACTTTTTCTAGTAAATAAATATACATATTAATACATTATTTTACCTTGTCAATTACCCTGTTTGAAAAGCAATCGATTTGCTGGCAATCACTGCTACCATCACCTGGAGCACAAAGCCCCATAGTGGTGGTCGTGGATTACTTTATAAATTCCCAAGGGGTCTTTTGTCTTTCTTGAAATTTTGCCACCTAGCACAGTGTTAACAAATCAGGCCTAGTTTGCTTGGACTGGAATTGATATTCATGTGAGAAGATGTTGTTATGGTGACATCTAATGGTTTTCTCTCATAACTGACACTACTCTGCCATAGGGACATAGGAATGTAAGCCCATTAAAAGACAGCGAGCAATGGGATTTGTTTAATGTTCTCTGTAAAGCTCTGAAGTAAAATGTCAAACCGACACAAATGTGCAAAATTACATACTTAAAATGAATGAACTTTCTGCTATCAGACCACGCTGTTAAAGCCTTTACAATAATAAGAAAGTGTGGCAGTTATGCATTCATGAAGTGATACTTTAAAAAGAAATCTATTTTATCTGTTGAAAAAAAGTCCCCCTCCCCGGATCAAGTGAGATAACCGAGTGTGGCTCTTTTTTACCGTAAAGGATAATAGTCCAGTGCTATAAATCCCAGTCCCCCTGCAGGAAAATGAAGTCAGGCTGCAGTGCACCTTTCCTGATAATTGAAAAGAAATCACAGACCTGGTACTGCCAGCATGCTGTTTGCAGGCCACAAAATACATTCCACTTCTCCCATGCATGGGGGTATCAAATGATAATGCCTTGGCCGCATTGCTAAAGAACTGGGGGACCTAGAATCAACTGAGTGCATTATGTCATTTTACGAATTGAAAATTAAAGCAGATTTTTTTTGTTTGCACCATGCTTCATTTATAACAGTGCAGAAGAACCAAGGCCCCAAAAGTACCCCATCTAGAAAACTAGACCGCCCAACCTATTCAACAAGAGGTATAATTAGGGATGGGGTAAAATTTAAAAATGTATTTCTGCAAACACTTTATTATGAAAGCACATAATGCACGTATGCTTAGTGATGATCGTAATCAGCTAATTGCGATTAAGCAAAATTCCACATAAATTATCGCAATCAAGCCTATACATAATTACGATTTGTAAATTCAATTGAAATCATATAATCATACATCACCAAAATCACTACATACAGTATGTTAAAGAGACTCTGTAACAAAAAATTAATCCTTTTTTCTACCATCCTACAAGTTCCTAAACCTATTCTAATGTGCTCTGGCTTACTGCAGCTCTTTCTACTATCACTGTCTCTGTAATAAATTAATGTATCTTTCCCCTGTCGGACTTGTCGCCCTGTGTCTGGAAGGCTGCCAACTCTTCCGTGCTGATCTGTTATGCACACCCCTCTCCAGGCCCCTCTATGCACACTCCAGTGTGTGTGTTATTTACATAAGCCAGCAGCGTCTCTGCTTTTTTATCAGTGAGAGAAAAATCCTCCTCTGTTAGGCTGTGAAAGGAGCTGGCTGACACATACTGAGGAATTACAGATAGGGACAGAGCTGTCTGCAGGAAGAAACAGCCTGTCACTATTCAGTGCATGAGAGCTGCAGGGGGACAGAAGGTAAACACAAAAATGATCTCTTGAGATTCAAAATGAATCTGTATACAGCCTGCTTGTGTATGGATGTATTTTCTATGTGTGGACATACCGTACATCAACCTACTTCCTGTTTTGGTGGCCATTTTGTTTGTTTATAAGCAAACTTTTTAAAACTGTTTTTGACTACTTTTAATGCAGCGAGGAGGGGCGAAATTGTGACAGAGGGTAATAGGAGATGTCCCCTAATGCACTGGTATGTTTACCTTTGTGCGATTTTAACAATACAGATTCTCTTTAAGGTGCAGGTTCAAGTTAAAAAAATAATTATTCAAAAAGACCTTTTCATTTTTTGAGAAAATCAATTTAAAGAGTGCAAAGAAAAATGTTTTTAGACTCCACTTCAACACTGAGGGTTTTTCCCCCTTCTCTACCAGAGCAATTTTCACGTTTCAGCACTCCTTCCATTCATTCGCCAATAATATTATCACTACTTATCACAAAGAAATTATCTATATCTTGTTTTTTTCACCACCAATTTGGCTTTCTTTGGGAGGTACATTTTGCTAACAACTATTTTATTCTAAATGCATTTTAAAGGGGAAAAAATTGAAAAAAAAAATCCTTATTTCTCAGTTTTCGGCCATTATAGTTTAAAAATAATACATGCTAAGGTAATTAAAGCCCACACATTTTATTTGCCCATTTGTCCTGGTTATTAAAATATTTAAAATGTTTTCCTAGTACAATGTATGGCACCAATACTTTATTTGGAAATAAAGGTGCATTTTTAAAGTTTTGCATCCATCACTAATTACAAGCCCATAATTTCAAAAATAACATTAATATACGCTCTTGACATACATATTAACTACTTGAAGACCTGGTAAGGCCCAATGGCGTGACCACGGCGGCGGCCCCGGGACTGCCTAACGCCAATTGGCCTGGGGATACAGTTAGCAGGAGATCATGCGCAGGCTACGCGCGCATCCCCGGCTTGGGAGGCGGAGCTCCACCTTGCCTTCAGTCTCCGAGTGGCAATCTCCGCTCGGGAGACTGTTAGACAGTGAAACTGCGGTCTTTCTACTGAGTAAAGTGCTGTGATTGGCAGCAGCGCTGTACTGGGGACAGCCGTGTGACACGTCTGTCCCCCTGTCATACAAGAGAGCGATCAGCTCTCAAAGGCTGAAGCCTATGACAGCCGATCGCGTCATTGGCTGGCTGGGGGGAGGGAGGGAGCAGGGGGACAATAAATGCAACAAATATAAACACATTTTATTAAAACAAATATAAATATTTATATTAAAAACAAACACGGGGGGGGATCAGATCCCACCAACAGAGAGCTCTCTGTTGGGGAGAAAAGGGGGGGGGGGATAACTTGTGTGCTGAGTTGTACGGGCCTGCAGCTATGCCTTAAAGCTGCAGTGGCTCATTTAGTTAAAATTGCCCTGGTCTTTAGGGGGGTTTACCACTGCAGTCCTTAAGTCGTTAAAAAAGTTCAGTCCCTAAGGTATTTATGTATTTTATTTATACTCTATATACGCTATACTACACTGCTCAAAATAATAAAAGGAACACTTAAACAACACAATGTAACTCCAACTCATTGACACTTCTGTGAAGTTAAACTGTCCACTAAGTTAGCAACACTGACCGTCAATTTTGCATGCTGTTGTGCAAATGGAATCGACAACAGGTGGAAATTATAGGCAATGAGCAAGACGTCCCCAATAAAGGAGTGGTAATGGCTGATGTTTTGGTCATTTTTGAATGCTGGTGGTAGCATGAGATGGAGTCTACAACTTACACAAGTGGCTGAGGTAGCGCAGCTCATCTAGGATGGCACATCAATGCAAACTGAGGCAAGGAGGTTTGCTGTGTCTGTCAGCGTAGTGTCCAGAGCATGGAGGCACTACCGGAAGACAGGCCAGTGCATCAGGAGATATGGAGGAGGCCATAGGAGGGCAACAACCCAGCAGCAGGACCGCTACCTCTGCCTTTGTGCACGGAGGAACAGGAGGAGAACTGCCAGAGCCCTGTAAAATGACCTTCAGCAGGCTACAAATGTTGCATGTTACATAGTTACATAGTTACTATGGTTGAAAAAAAGACATACGTCCATTGAGTTCAACCAGTACAAAGTACAACTCCAGCCTGCTCCTTCACATATCCCTGTTGATCCAGAGGAAGGCGAAAAAACTCTAGACCATTTGTCTGCTCAAATGGTCAGAAAGAGACTCCATGAGGGTGGTGAGGGCCCAACATCCACAGGTGGGGGTAGTGCTTACAGCCCAACACTGTGCAGGGCGTTTGACATTTGCCGTAGAACTTCAAGATTGGCAAGTTCGCAGCGCCGCCCTGTGTTCTTCACAAATGAAAGCAGGTTCAAACTGAGCACATGTGACAGATGTGACAGAGTATGGAGATGCCGTGGATAATGTTCTGCTGCCTGCAACATCCACCAACATGACCGGTTTGGAAATTGGCAGTGGGTCAGTAATGGTGTGAGGTGGCATTTCTTTAGAGTAAGGCTTTTCAACCTGTGGTACGAGTACCACCGGTGGTACTTTGCTCTTGGCCAGGTGGTACACACCAGGTTTGCCTGGCACTTTATTGCCCTCATGCCACTTGCCCTGGTCCTGTCCTGCCTCCACAAAGTTTGGCTCCCCCTCCCTCACTCCTTGCTGTACTTCTCTGCGGTATACTTCACACCTCAGATCAGTGGAGAAGAGACAACCAGGTGACCGGGGCACAGTGATGGCGAAGATACAGGAAGTGACATCACTGCTCTCTTCCTGTATTTGAAGTATACACGCCGTCACCGTGCACCGCTTGCCTGGCTGTCTCTTCACTGCGGCTGTCTTACCGATCATCTGAGGTGTAAACTATATACTGTATATATATATATATATATATATATATATATCGCAGGGCAGCACAGCAAGGAGTGAGCAAGCGGGGAGCCGAGCTTTGGACTAGGCTACTTATAATTGAGCGGGGGTGGGGGGAAGGAACTTAAAAGGCTACCTATATTGGCAATCTACCTGCAGATTGACAATACTGACAATCTGTAGGCTAGCAATCTAATTGTAGTCTTTTTCCCCACCAATGCCTCCTACTTTTCCCCTCCCATATGCCCTCTTTTCTTAAAGTGTACCTGTAAGAAAAAAGTGCCCGGAGGGGGGGGGGGGTAATTACCTTAGGGAGGGGGCCTTTGTATCCTAAAGAGGTTTCCCCCTTCCTCCTCAGTAAATGGGATCCACTGCTGGGAGCCCCAAAGCTCTCCTTGTTAGTGTGTGTGCTTGCTCAGTAGCTGCTCTCCATTTAGGCTCCAGCAGCCAAGCCCAATCACGTCCAATCTACTGTACAGGCACACTGGTTGTGCTTTTTAGGTGATAAAAGTGGTAGAATTAGTGAAAAGGTTGAAAAGCCCTGCTCTAGACACACACACCACACACGTTCTCAGAAACTATATTTGTTTTCCTTGACTGCAGTGCTTTAATTTAGGTCTTCTTTAAAGGGCAACTGATGTGAGAAGAATACGGTGGTTGCCATATTTGTTTCCTTTTAAACTATAACAATAATGTCAGAAACACCTCATCTGCATGTGCTTGTTCAGGGGCTGTGGTTAAAAGAATTAGAGGCAGAGGATCAGTATGATAGCCAGGTAACTGGCATTGCTTAAACGGTAATAAATATGGTCGGCTCCATATCCCTCTCACTTCAATTCTCTTTTAAAGAGGAGCTGTTAGGTATAAGGTCTCAGAGAAAATAAACACATATATCAGTAGCTAAAGATTGGCTGTACTTACATTACATATGCATTTCACTGTCCACGTTTGGATTTCACAGAATTTGTATATAGTATATGCAGAGATAGATGCTCCTGACAGCTCATGGCAGGCTCCATGTTTTTCTGTCAAATGTGTCGTCATGTCCTGCCTGCTTCCTGATCACAGATAAGCTTGTACTTGAACAACACAGTGTGCAGTGAATATTAATGAGCCATGTGGCTAGGAACAATAGATGACTCCTGCAGTGTACTCTGCCCGGAGATTTATCAGTGCTACGCGCTGGACTGATTACAAGCTGCTGTAACGTCTCATTAGCAGCCGAGGGGAGAGCCCCAGAATTCTTTGCAGTATGGTATGCGGCTTGCGTCTTCTTAACCACTTCCCGACCGCCGTATGTACAATTGGCGGCCGGGAAGTGCACCCCGCAAGGACCGCCGTATTGACAATTGGCGGCGGTCCTTGTAGGGGCATGGGCGGAGCGATCGCGTCATCAGTGACGCGATCCTCCGCCTCCGCCTGGCGCCGCTCACCCGCCGCAACATCCCGCCGGCTATACGGAAGCGCCGGCGGGATGTTAACCCCGCGATCGCCGCATACAAAGTGTATAATACACTTTGTAATGTTTACAAAGTGTATTATACAGGCTGCCTCCTGCCCTGGTGGTCCCAGTGTCCGAGGGACCACCAGGGCAGGCTGCAGCCACCCTAGTCTGCACCAAGCACACTGATTTCCCCCCCCCCCTGCCCCAGATCGCCCACAGCACCCATCAGACCCCCCCCTGCCCACCCCCCAGACCCCTGTTTGCACCCAATCACCCCCCTAATCACCCATCAATCACTCCCTGTCACTATCTGTCAACGCTATTTTTTTTTTTATCCCCCACCCTGCTCCCTGCCCCCTCCTGATCACCCCCCACCCCTCAGATTCTCCCCAGACCCCCCCCCCAGACCACCCCCCCTGTTTACTGTATGCATCTATCCCCCTGATCACCTGTCAATCACCTGTCAATCACCTGTCAATCACCTGTCAATCACCCATCAATCACCCGTCAATCACCCCCTGTCACTGCCACCCATCAGCCAGCCCCTAACCTGCCCCTTGCGGGCAATCTGATCACCCCCCCACACCAATAGATCGCCCGCAGATCCGACATCAGATCACCTCCCAAATCCATTGTTTACATCTATTCTCTCCTCTAAACACCCACTAATTACCCATCAATCACCCATCAATCACCCCCTATCACCACCTGTCACTTTTACCTATCAGATCAGACCCTAATCTGCCCCTTGCGGGCACCCAATCACCCGCCCACACGCTCAGATTGCCCTCTGACCCCCCCTTATCAATTCACCAGTGCATTAATTACATCTGTTCTTCCCTGTAATAACCCACTGATCACCTGTCAATCACCTGCCAATCACCTATCACCCATCAATCACCCCCTGTCATCCCCTGTCACTGCCACCCATCAATCAGCCCCTAACCTGCCCCTTGCGGGCAATCTGATCACCCACCCACACCATTAGATCGCCCGCAAACCCGCCGTCAGATTACCTCCCAAATGTATTGTTTACATCTGTTATCTTCTCTAAACACCCACTAATTACCCATCAATCACCCCCTATCACCACCTGTCACTGTTACCTATCAGATCAGACCCTAATCTGCCCCTTGCGGGCACCCAATCACCCGCCCACACGCTCAGATTGCCCTCAGACACCCCCCCCCCCTTATCAATTCGCCAGTGCATTAATTACATCTGTCCTTCCCTGTAATAACCCACTGATCACCTGTCAATCACCTGCCAATCACCTATCACCCATCAATCACCCCGTCACTGCCACCCAACAATCAGCCCCTAACCTGCCCCTTGCGGGCAATCTGATCACCCACCCACACCAATAGATCGCCCGCAGATCCGACATCAGATCACCACCCAAGCGCAGCGTTTACATCTATTCTCTCCTCTAAACACCCACTAATTACCCATCAATCACCCCCTATCACCACCTATCACCACCTGTCACTGTTACCCATCAGATCAGACCCTAATCTGCCCCTTGCGGGCACCCAATCGCCCGCCTACACGCTCAGATTGCCCTCAGACCCCCCATTATCAATTCGCCAGTGCAATATTTACATCTGTTCTCCTCTGTAATAACCCACTGATTACCTGTCAATCACCTATCAATCACCCATCAATCACCCCCTGTCACTGCCACCCATCAATCACCCCCTGTCACTTCCACCCATCAATCACCCGCTGTCACTGCCACCCATCAATCAGCCCCTAACCTGCCCCTTGCGGGCAAACTGATCACCCACCCACACCAATAGATCGCCCGCAGATCCGACATCAGATCACCACCCAAGCGCAGTGTTTCCATCTATTCTCTACCCTAAACACCCACTAATTACCCATCAATCACCCCCTGTCACTGCTACCTATCAGATTAGACCCCTATCTGCCCCTAGGGCACTCAATCACCCGCCCACACCCTCAGAATGCCCTCAGACCCCAGCCCTGATCACCTCGCCAGTGCATTGCTTGCATCTATTCCCCCCTCTAATCACACCTTGAGACACCCATCAATCACCTCCTGTCACCCCCTAGCACACCTACCCATCAGATCAGGCCCCAATTTGCCCCGTGTGGGCTCCTGATCACTCGGCCAATCCCTCAGATCCCCCTCAGACTCCCTTCCGATCACCTCCCCAGTGCATTGATTGCATCTATTTTCCCCTCTAACCACCCCCTGAGACACCCATCAATCACCTCCTGTCACCCCCCCCTAGCACTCCTATCCATCAGATCAGGCCCAATACAACCTGTCATCTAAAAGGCCACCCTGCTTATGACCGGTTCCACAAAATTCGCCCCCTCATAGACCACCTGTCATCAAAATTTGCAGATGCTTATACCCCTGAACAGTCATTTTGAGACATTTGGTTTCCAGACTACTCACGGTTTTGGGCCTGTAAAATGCCAGGGCGGTATAGGAACCCCACAAGTGACCCCATTTTAGAAAAAAAGACACCCCAAGGTATTCTGTTAGGTGTATGACGAGTTCATAGAAGATTTTATTTTTTGTCAAAAGTTAGCGGAAATTAATTTTTATTGGTTTTTTTTCACAAAGTGTCATTTTTCACTAACTTGTGACTAAAAATAAAATCTTCTATGAACTCGCCATACACCTAACGGAATACCTTGGGGTGTCTTCTTTCTAAAATGGGGTCACTTGTGGGGTTCCTATACTGCCCTGGCATTTTAGGGGCCCTAAACCGCGAGGAGTAGTCTAGAAAACAAATGCTTCAAAATGACCTGTGAATAGGACGTTGGGCCCCTTAGCGCACCTAGGCTGCAAAAAATTGTCACACATGTGGTACCGCTGTACTCAGGAAAAGTAGTATAATGTGTTTTGGGGTGTATTTTTACACATACCCATGCTGGATGGGAGAAATTTCTATGTAAATGGACAATTGTGTGTAAAAAAATCAAACAATTGTCATTTACAGAGATATTTCTCCCACTTAGCATGGGTATGTGTAAAAATACACCCCAAAACGCATTATACTACTTCTCCTGAGTACGGCGGTACCACATGTGTGACACTTTTTTACACCCTAAGTACGCTAAGGGGCCCAAAGTCCAATGAGTACCTTTAGGATTTCACAGGTCATTTTGCGACATTTGGTTTCAAGACTACTCCTCACGGTTTAGGGCCCCTAAAATGCCAGGGCAGTATAGGAACCCCACAAATGACCCCATTCTAGAAAGAAGACACCCAAAGGTATTCCGTACGGAGTATGGTGAGTTCATAGAAGATTTTATTTTTTGTCACAAGTTAGCGGAAAATGACACTTTGTGAAAAAAAACTATTAAAATCAATTTCCGCTAACTTGTGACAAAAAAATAAAAACTTCTATGAACTCACCATACTCCTAACGGAATACCTTGGGGTGTCTTCTTTCTAAAATGGGGTCATTAGTGGGGTTCCTATACTGCCCTGGCATTTTAGGGGCCCTAAACCGTGAGGAGTAGTCTTGAAACAAAAATGACCTGTGAAATCCTAAAGGTACTCATTGGACTTTGGGCCCCTTAGTGCAGTTAGGGTGCAAAAAAGTGCCACACATGTGGTATCGCCGTACTCGGGAGAAGTAGTATAATGTGTTTTGGGGTGTATTTTTACACATACCCATGCTGGGTGGGAGAAATACCTCTGTAAATGACAATCTTTTGATTTTTTTACACACAATTGTCCATTTACAGAGGTATTTCTCCCACCCAGCATGGGTATGTGTAAAAATACACCCCAAAACACATTGTACTACTTCTCCCGAGTACGGCGATACCACATGTGTGGCACTTTTTTGCACCCTAACTGCGCTAAAGGGCCCAAAGTCCAATGAGTACCTTTAGAATTTCACAGGTCATTTTGAGAAATTTCGTTTCAAGACTACTCCTCACGGTTTAGGGCCCCTAAAATGCCAGGGCAGTATAGGAACCCCACAAATGACCCCATTTTAGAAAGAAGACACCCCAAGGTATTCCATTAGGAGTATGGTGAGTTAATAGAAGATTTTATTTTTTGTCAAAAGTTAGCGGAAAATGACACTTTGTGAAAAAACACAATTAAAATCAATTTCCGCTAACTTTTGACAAAAAAATAAAATCTTCTATGAACTCACTATACTCCTAACGGAATACCTTGGGGTGTCTTCTTTCTAAAATGGGGTCATTTGTGGGGTTCCTATACTGCCCTGGCATTTTAGGGGCCCTAAACCGTGAGGAGTAGTCTTGAAACGAAATTTCTCAAAATGACCTGTGAAATTCTAAAGGTACTCATTGGACTTTGGGCCCTTTAGCGCAGTTAGGGTGCAAAAAAGTGCCACACATGTGGTATCGCCGTACTCAGGAGAAGTAGTATAATGTGTTTTGTGGTGTATTTTTACACATACCCATGCTGAGTGGGAGAAAGATCTCTGTAAATGGACAATTGTGTGTAAAAAAAATTAACAAATTGTCATTTACAGAGATATTTCTCCCACCCAGCATGGGTATGTGTAAAAATACACCCCAAAACACATTATACTACTTCTCCTGAGTACGGCAATACCACATGTGTGGCACTTTTTTGCACCCTAACTGCGCTAAGGGGTCCAAAGTCCAATGAGCACCTTCAGGCTTTACAGGGGTGCTTACAATTTAGCACCCCCCAAAATGTCAGGACAGTAAACACACCCCACAAATGACCCCATTTTGGAAAGTAGACACTTCAAGGTATTCAGAGAGGAGCATGGTGAGTCCGTGGCAGATTTCATTTTTTTTTGTCGCAAGTTAGAAGAAATGGAAACTTTTTTTTTTTTTTTTCACAAAGTGTCATTTTCCGCTTACTTGTGACAAAAAATAATATCTTCTATGAACTCACTATGCCTCTCAGTGAATACTTTGGGATGTCTTCTTTCCAAAATGGGGTCATTTGGGGGGTATTTATACTATCCTGGAATTCTAGCCCCTCATGAAACATGACAGAGGGTCAGAAAAGTCAGAGATGCTTGAAAATGGGAAAATTCACTTTTTGCACCATAGTTTGTAAACGCTATAACTTTTACCCAAACCAATAAATATACACTGAATGGGTTTTTTTTTATCAAAAACATGTTTGTCCACATTTTTCGCGCTGCATGTATACAGAAATTTTACTTTATTTGAAAACTGTCAGCACAGAAAGTTAAAAAAATCATTTTTTTTGCCAAAATTCATGTCTTTTTTGCTGAATATAATAAAAAGTAAAAATCGCAGGAGCAATCAAATAGCACTAAAAGAAAGCTTTATTAGTGACAAGAAAAGGAGCCAAAATTCATTTAGGTGGTAGGTTGTATGAGCGAGCAATAAACCGTGAAAGCTGCAGTGGTCTGAATGGAAAAAAAGTGGCCGGTCCTTAAGGGGTAGAAAGCCCTAGGTCCTCAAGTGGTTAAGAATAACAGCCTTGCTGATAAGCACACATCAAAGGTAACTGAGATTTTTATCTTCACTAATGGCTTTTGGGCTTCCTTCTAAACTGTTTAACACAGGAGAATAGAGGTTTAAATTAGCTTCTGCAGCCTGACAGTTACTCTTTTAGCTCACTTTTTTCACAGTAGTGGTTCTTTAAACAGTTGAAATTTGACAGTTGGAAAATGAAAGTTTAAAAAAGACAGTTAGAAAATGGCAGTTGAAAAACAGTTGAAAAATGACAGAAATTTGACAGTTCAAAAATTATAGTTGAAAAATGGCAGTTGGAAAATGACAGTTGGAAAATGGCAGGTGGAAAATGGCAGTTGGAAAATGACAGTTGGAAAATGGCAGTTGAAAAATGACAGTTGAAAAATGGCAGTTGGAAAATGGATTGTCAACTGTCATTTTCCAACTGTCATTTTCCAACTTCCAACTGCCATTTTCCAACTGTCATTTGTCAACTGTCAAATTTCAACAGTTGTTTTTAAGTGTCATCCTCCAACTGCCAAATGTTAACTGTCATTTTTCAACTGCCATTTTCCAACTGTCATTTTTCAACTGCCATTTTCCAACTGCCATTTTCCAACTGCCATTTTCCATCTGTCATTTTCCAACTGCTATTTTCCAACTGCCATTTTCCAACTGCCAAATTTCAACTGTTGTTTTTAACTGTCATTCTCCAACTGCCAAATGTTAACTGTCATTTTCCAACTGCCATTTTCAACTGCCATTTTTCAACTGTCAAATTTCAACTGCCATTTTCCAACTGCTGTTTTTAACTGTCATTTTCCAACTGTCATTTTTCAACTGCCATTTTCCAACTGTCAAATTTGAACTGTTTTTCAACTGTCATTTTCCAGCTGTCATTTTTCAACTGCCAAATTTCAACTGTTTTTGACACTTATTCTCCAACTGTCACAAGCCTTGAGGTCCTCAATGTTGAATGTTTATTTGCTACCACATTTTATGTTTTGGGGATAGATTTGCATCATGATTTGCACAACTTAAAACAGGCAATCTCTACAAAGTCCATAACCAGATGAAAGTCACAGGTGTCAGATATGCATAACTGTGAGGAGGGAGTGGAAGAAAAAGACTATGTTGGCTTTTTATCTTCCTATCTTACTCCCAGTCTAATGACCCATTTATTGGCTTCAACTTTTATAGTGGTTCTCTTTCCAGGCTAGCACCTTTGAAACTTGTCCACACATTCTCTACCTTAGTGTTTGGTACTCATGTTCCTCCATGATGGTGACTCTCTTTTTCTTGGTTTACTTCAAATGTATTTATTTATTATGCATTGTGGTGATTTATTGTTGTAGAGTTGTTTTTCAGATGAACTTGCACAGTTTTTTCTTGATAAAGAGGTACTTTGTTGCTTTGAAACGTTGGACAGCATGAATTACAGATCTTTCTGTACCAATTTTTTGGAGTGCCAACCACTTACTTCTCTTTACAAAAATGTATGGCACGTGTGTTGCTCTGCGTTGCAGTATTAATTGAAATCAAACAGCAGAGTGTTGGCACAGACATGCATGCAGCAGTTTGTCAGAACACACTGCTGCACAGCACATGAGAGTCTGAGACACATTACTGAAATAAGCTCAGCAATGCAGCAGTGCATCCTGACCTTCACGGTTGTTATCAAACTACCAATTTTAAAGGACCACTATAGTGAAAAAGTAAGCAGCTAAAATATTTCAGAACCAACATGTTTTGGATTAGTCTACCTCGTCATTGGGGACTCTCAGGGTTTTCTTTGTTTTTAAAAGAATTTCCTAAATGGCAGTTGCTAACCCTAACTGCCAAAATAGTAAGATACCAGCCAGCCTCCCTACTCGCTTGCACACTATTTTGGCAGCTAGACTTAACAATGGCCGTTTAGCAAATGCTTTTGAAAACAAACGAAGCCCTGAGACTCCATCGTGAGGAGATGGACTAGTCCAAAACCTGTTGGTCCTGTCAGACTTCAAAGCGGACCTAAACTCACAGCTTCCTCTCTGCTCTAAGGACATAAGCAACATCATAATAACTTTAAAGAAAAACATTTCTTTGTTACAACTGCAATCTTACAAAAACCCTGCAGTGTTTACTTTCTGGTGTACTAGGAGCACAAAAGGGTTAATATCCTGTGTTTAAATATTAGCCCAAACTATGGCACAGAGTGGCACACTTGCTGTTTACTTGTTGATAAGGCCTAATTAGACAGGCTAATCTCTCTAGACCTGGGCTTTGCACCTGTGGTACGCGTACCACCGGTGGTACTTTGCTGTTGGCCAGGTGGTACACACCAGATTTGCCTGCCACTTTATTGCCCGCATGCCACTTGTCCTGGTCCTGTCCTGCCTCCACAAAGTTTGGCTCCTCCTCCCTTGCTCCTTGCTGTGCTGCTCTGCGGCATACTTCACACCTCAGATAAGTGGGGAAGAGACAACCAGGTGACCGGGGCACAGTGATGGAGCAGATACACGCCGTGCACCGCTTGTCTGGCTGTCTCTTCACTGTGGCTGGCTTACCGTTGATCTGAGGTGTGACTCACTGCCTAGCTCTCAGCCTTCTGGTGGTGGGGCCAGGCTTCCTAAAATTAAGTGGGGGGGGGGGGGACTTGTAAGGCTACCTATATTGGCAATCTACCTCCATTTTGCCAATACTGACAATCTGTAGGCTAGCAATCTAATTGTAGTCTTTTCCCCCACCAATGCCTCCTACTATTACACCGTATTCCCTTTTTTCTTAAAGTGTACCTGTAAGAAATAAGTGCCCCAGTGGTTACTTACCTTAGTGTAGGGGAGGCCTTTGTATCATAAAGAGGTTTCCCCCTTCCTCCTCAGTAGAGGGGATCCAGTGCTGGGAACCCCAAAGTTCTCCTCGTTGGTGTGTGCGCATGCGCTATGCTGCTCTCCGTTCAGGCTCCAGCAGAAACAGCCAAGCCTGATCGCGTCCAATCTACTGTGCAGGCACACTGGTGGTACTTGAAAAATTTCAGGCGATAAAAGTGGTACAATTAGTGAAAAGGTTGAAAAGCCCTGCTTTAGAGGACTGCGCAGCCCTCCATGTGCTCGTTAGAGGTAGTCTGACTGCCATTAGCTACCGAGATGAGACCCCTTGTGAGACCATATGCTGATGCAGTGGGCCCTGGGTTCCTCCTAATGCAAGAAAATGCTAGACCTCATGTGGCTGGAGTGTATTCCTGCAAGAAGAAGGAATTGATGCCATGGACTGGCCCACCCGTTCCCCAGACCTGAATCCAATTGAGCACATCTGGGACATCATGTCTCCTTCCTGGACAGTTGGTGGATGCTTTAGTCCAGGTCTGGGAGGAGATTCCTCAGGAGACCATCTGCCACCTCATCAGGATGCCCAGGCGTTGTAGGGAGGTCAGGCTGGCATGTAGAGGCCAGGCCACACACACTATTGAACCTCATTTTGTCTTGTTTTAAAGTGGACCCAAATTAAAAATACAAGATTTCAGAAATAAAATCTATTTTCTAAATTATAATAATAAATTGCAGCCTTTTTTCAGCTGCATGATGACAAATATAAAATATTTAACATTTATTGGAGGAACCCCTCCCTTCCTTTCAAATTGCCGGGACAAAATCCAGCAAACTGATGGTGTCCGGCAATGGAGGAATTGCTAATGGCTGCCCCTAGTATAACTCTAGTGATGAAAAGAGAAGGGTGAAAAGCATGCACTGAAATGCTCATAGGCTTGAAGGATTGTTTATTTATCTTTGTATGTGTCACATGCGAACTTTTGCGAACCGCAATAGACTTCAATGGGGAGGCGAATTTTGAAAACTAGAAACATTTATGCTGGCCACAAAAGTGATGGAAAAGATGTTTCAAGGGGTCTAACACCTGGAGGGGGGCAAGGCGGAGTGGGATACACGCCAAAAGTCCCCGGGAAAAATCAGGATTTGACGCACAGCAGCATTTTGAGGGCAGAAATCACATTGCATGCTAAATTGAAGGCCTAAAGTGCTTTAAAACATCTTGCATTTGTATACATCAATCAGGGAGTGTAATTAGTGTACTGCTTCACACTGACAGACCAAACTCACTGTGTAACGCACCGCAAACAGCTGTTTGTGTAGTGACGGCCGTGCTGGACTGGTGTGCACAGGCCATGGCGGTTTTCAAGCCCATATGGTCAGGCTGAGGTAGCTGAATGACAGAACCACAGTGACTGAGTGTCCAGCTGATCGAATTTGGTCTGTCCACAATGAAGCAACGACCTTATTATCTATTTTCTTGGGTCAGGTGTGCCCCCCAACCCCAACACACTCATACAGCCGTCGGTCATTGCTTCATTGTGATACGCAAGCCCCTTCACCGCGGCAAGGTAACGATCACGAAGGGGAATTGACACATGTACATGCCTTTTGTTTTGTTGTTGCAGCTGCAGTGCAGCCAGAAAAATTAGGCAGGCATGTACACGCACCAGAAAAATTATTATAGCTGCTAGCAGCGGCCTGAAAAATTCAGGAATCCGCCTGGAGTTCTGGTGGACCCTGTTGGTGGTGACAGTCAAGCGGCCTGTTTTTAATCTTATGCTTTATTTTGTGTGGTTTTAGATACCAACTTATGCATGTACAGGTGCTGACCACAGTGTGTATGGAGGCTGACACTTGTTTCGACCCCTCCTCTAGCAGGTCATTTTATCAACTGTAACACTAAAAATGTTATCTATCTGGTTACCTGCACTTTATGCTCTTTACAGTATGTGGGATGCACCACCAGACCTCTAAAAGCCAGGATAGCGGAACATTATTTAGGAGCGTCCTGGTCCACCAGGAACATCTCTAATGTAGCTAAGCATTTTCGGGAGGTACATGGTGGTGATATGTCCGGTTTTGCATTCCAGGGTATTGAGAGGGTCTTCCTACCAAAGAGAGGTGGTGACCTACTATCAATTATCCGGAAAAGGGAGGCTCTATGGATATTCCGTCTTGGAACTAGAGTCCCCAAAGGTTTGAACGCAAGGTGGGACTTGGCTCTAGTGACAGCATAAATGTATTGGCAAATATATTAACTATTTTCCACTGTTGTATTATAGCGTGCATTTGAGTCCTCAGATGTTTTCTTTTATATATGATCATATTTTTCTACTTGCTGTTCCTGTATTTGTTTTTAATCTTATGCTTTATTTTGTGTGGTTTTAGATACCAACTTATGCATGTACAGGTGCTGACCACAGTGTGTATGGAGGCTGACACTTGTTTCGACCCCTCCTCTAGCAGGAGTGGTCAGTGCCCCACCCCGGTTGGTGAACACCTATTTAAAAACATTTGAGACCGTTTGTGATTTTAGCTATGATTAAGGGCATAATTTGGCCCGAAACATGTCAGCTATGCTTCCACTGATATGAGGATACGTCCTGAATAAAGAATTTGAGCTTTTTCAAGAGACATTGTTGCGGATCCCTCCATCTTTATTGTTTATCTCATCTGGACTGAGCAACCTAGGGTCCAGCACTGTCTCTATTAGTCTGCAGTGCAGCGGTGTACCTTCTCCTTTATCCATTTGCATCAGCTATATCACTGGCTCCTGTACAGACAAGCTCGAGGACAACGTTTATTTCCTCTCAGAGGTGCCATTCACATCATGGCTTCAAAGGAACAGCGCCATTTGAGGAGCAATACGCACAACTCCACACTGACCAACAGTGACATTTCCCAATACCTTACCCGTAGCAAGTTGGATCCTTTGGGTAAAATTCCTGGACGTCCATCTACCCAGCCGGCTAAGTCTTTGAAATCCTGGATTGCTGCTGTGGATGAGAAAGGCGTGGCATCCCGAGGACAGGCTGGCTTGCATGGAATTCAGTGTGCGGATGCAGGGGATGCCGGACGGAGCGGTGCATTGCGGACAGACCGTTCTGAATGTTCAACGTCGCTCAGGGCGGAACCGGAAGTGACGCGGATCGGGTCTCCTATGCAGACGCTAGACGGGAGTCAGCGTAACTCTATGGATCTGACTCTCCCCAGCACCCAGCGGCACATCAAGGACTTGGGGGCAAGGAGGAAGGAGCAGATTCCGTGCCCGCAGACCTCTCTCCCCATAGAGCCATCAGCGGACACACTCCATGAGCCGGGTACGTGGCGTCCGCATTGTCACAGTCTCGTCAAGGACTTGATGGAGGACCTTAATCGTGGCGTCTAGGAAGGTAAAAAGACTCTCCTTGCATCTTCCTATCACCCCTGCAGATTTGCCCCCCAAGGTTTTAGAACCTGCTAGTGATGCAGGGCAACATGTCAGCATTGCTCCACTTACACAAGAGACTGCTCTTATACACACTCACCAGCCTCAGGGGGGTAATCCAGCCCCAGACTCCAGACCCACTTGCATGGATTTTGTCAGCATGGACAGTCTTAAAGATAACCCCTTGGACATTGCTCTTCAGGAACTTTTAATTAAGTATCCTCCCCAACATGAAAAACACATTATCTCCAAGGCAGATCTGGATTCCGACCAGGACAGATATAATAAATTTACAGCTGTGTTTTTAAGGAATCCAGGCATATGTGATATTGAACCGGAGGTGGGCCTCAGAACCTCCTTCTCTCAATTGGAGGACATAATGAGCAAAGAGACTAAGATTTGGTGGGATCTCTCTACACTTAAACAGTACGTGGCAGAGGGCATTGTTCCCCGAGGACTACGAATTAAGAAGGTCCCCACCACCATATATTGTGATGAGTTCATGGTTGAGTGGAATATGTTGCTCACTGATTGTTCATTGAAATTGATGAGACTTATTATCAAATATGAAGAAAGTAAACTTGTGGACATTAGAGTTAACATATCAGAATTAACGCAGAGTTCGTACAAGTATGACACGCTGCAACAATACAGTGATTTACATGATAGGATGTTGGAGAATATTTCTAAACTGGAGGCCATGATTACTGAAACTAAGAGGTTAAAATATATTAGGGACACTAATGATTACAAATTGGATTTGGTATATCAGTGGGGCAAATGGGAAGCCCCTCCAAAATCCCCAGCTACAACTACACGCAGGTCCTGGTCTAGGAATAGAAGGAGAGTAAATTTTGCAGCTGATACTCACCCAAGGAGGGAACTTTCTGTCAGTCCCCCTGACACAAGGAATGTGAGGTTTCATGCAAATGCTATAGACGAACCTATGGGGGTGCAACCTGATAGGAGAGGTCAACCACCTTCTTCTTCAAAAAACGTAAAGAACAGGCCCACCTCTTCCAGACGACACAAATAATTCTCGAACCAGAACAGGAAAGGAAGAGAACCAGAAGGGCAGGATTAAAACACAATAAAGGTAAACGTAGGGGCCATCATCTTGGTGCACCGGTTAATGTTGTTAACCTATCCGATTCCACCTTCACAGAAACTGAATTGACAGTTTTGTCCAAGGGTATGTCTTTTTCACCCACGCATCATTTCAATGTTTTTAACACTCTGTTAGATGTAAATAAATTCATCAGGAACATCCTTTTTGAGAAAACACTTTAAATCGGATAATGTAATTTCACAGGGTATGGGCAAATCTGGGGTTGAGATACCCGATATTGGGGATTTCCAGGATACGTGTGCCAAATGGACACTAGATTCCTTGGTATCCGAAAGTACAGGCTTGGTCTCAATAGAAGATGTACAGCCTGTCAGGATTAGGAATCCTGACTTTTATCCCTTAACTGCCAGAACACCCCCTGTGGAAATTTTCCAAGAATTGGTGGAATCGGAATTGGTTAGGTTGGCTGCTGCACCATCTGCATTGTCTAGAACTAACCTCACTAGAGCTGAATATCAGGCCATGAAAAGCCTGCAGAATAATCAGGAGGTTGTTATTCGTAGTGCAGATAAGGGGGGAGCGGTGGTGATCCTCAACAGGGCAGATTATAGGGCAGAGGCCCTTAGACAAGTGGAGGACCCCAACACATATACCCGTTTGTCAGGGAATCCCCCACAGGAGTTTCAGGGGCAATTATTTGGCCTTCTCAGTTATGGGGAGAGTTTGGGGGTCTTGGAGCATAGATTAGTGGAATATTTGAGTGTTTCCCACCCCATCACCCCCGTTTTTCATCACCTTCCTAAAATACATAAACCGGGCGCTCCCCCAGAGGGTAGACCCATTGTTGCTGGCATTGGGTCCCTGGGGGAGCGCCTTAGTGACTGGGTGGATTCTATGTTGCAGCCTTTAGTCAGGAGACTTCCGGTTTATCTGAAGGACTCCAAGCACTTGTTGGCGAGCTTGGAGAAGCATAGATGGGATGACTCCTGTAGCTGGCTCACCATTGATGTAAAGGCCCTATATTCCTGTATTCCACACCACCTGGCCCTCACGGCTCTACAATATCACCTTGAGAAATATTCAGATTATTCTTCTGATCTCAGGGTGTTTATTTGTGCTGCCGTAGAGTACCTCCTGACCCGCAATTTCTTCATGTTCGATGGCGTCTTCTACCTCCAGAGGTGTGGGGCCTCCATGGGAGCGAAATTCTCCCCGTCCCTGGCCAATCTTTACATGGGATGGTGGGAGGAGTTCCACATCTTTGGGGGTGGGGGACGCCTTCAGGACAGAGTTGCGTGGTACGGGAGGTTCATTGACGACATCCTGGTCATCTGGCGGGGAGATCGATCCTCGGTAGATGCTTTTGTGACATCTTTGAACGACAATCGCTGCAACCTGAAATTTACATACATTTGACAGCAGAACTGTATTTATTACTTAGATCTCACTCTAGTGGGTGATGTTGATTCTAGGGGGATCCACACCAGAACATTCAGAAAGACATGTGCGGGCAATTCCACCCTTCAGGCCAGCAGTTGCCATCCAGGCCACACCGTCCGGGCAATTCCGGTGGGTGAATTTATTCGAGCCCGACGAAATTGCTCGGACGAGATGGCCCTGTCGCGCGAATTCTTTGTGGTGGAGGATCGCTTGCGCGACAGGGGTTATCCCAAGTGGATGATAGAGAAGGGTAAACGACGAGCCCTCTCAATCCCCAGAAGCAATTTAGTACGTGGTTCTGCTTCAAGTGTGAAACCCATGGAAAGACCTGTTTTTGTTACCAACTATAGTGTTGAGTTTCGAGACATAAAATGTATTATCGAGAGGTTTTTACCCATCCTGGAAGGGGACAGTGACATACGTCCTTTTTTACAGCAAGGCGTAAGCTTTGCTAGTAGACGTGCCCCTACATTGTGTAATATGTTATCCCCTAGCCTTTTTAATACCAATAGGGATACCACCACTTGGCTCTCTAGTAAAGGGTCATATAGGTGTGCACTCTCCACATGTCATTACTGTATAGTACATACCAACACTCAATTAGTTAGGTCACTTACAACTGGTTATGGGTCCCCTCTCAAACATTTTATCAACTGTAACACTAAAAATGTTATCTATCTGGTTACCTGCACTTTATGCTCTTTACAGTATGTGGGATGCACCACCAGACCTCTAAAAGCCAGGATAGCGGAACATTATTTAGGAGCGTCCTGGTCCACCAGGAACATCTCTAATGTAGCTAAGCATTTTCGGGAGGTACATGGTGGTGATATGTCCAGTTTTGCATTCCAGGGTATTGAGAGGGTCTTCCTACCAAAGAGAGGTGGTGACCTACTATCAATTATCCGGAAAAGGGAGGCTCTATGGATATTCCGTCTTGGAACTAGAGTCCCCAAAGGTTTGAACGCAAGGTGGGACTTGGCTCTAGTGACAGCATAAATGTATTGGCAAATATATTAACTATTTTCCACTGTTGTATTATAGCGTGCATTTGAGTCCTCAGATGTTTTCTTTTATATATGATCATATTTTTCTACTTGCTGTTCCTGTATTTGTTTTTAATCTTATGCTTTATTTTGTGTGGTTTTAGATACCAACTTATGCATGTACAGGTGCTGACCACAGTGTGTATGGAGGCTGACACTTGTTTCAACCCCTCCTCTAGCAGGAGTGGTCAGTGCCCCACCCTGGTTGGTCAACACCTATTTAAAAACATTTGAGACCGTTTGTGATTTTAGCTATGATTAAGGGCATAATTTGGCCCGAAACATGTCAGCTATGCTTCCACTGATATGAGGATACGTCCTGAATAAAGAATTTGAGCTTTTTCAAGAGACATTGTTGCGGATCCCTCCATCTTTATTGGCCTGCAAGCAGAGTTGCTGTGTGGGGACCGACTTAGTCTTGGGACAGGCAGCCAGTCACACGGGGTGGGCAGGCAGCCAGTCACATGGCGTGCAGGCAGAGATGCTGTGTGCGGGGTCTTCGGGCGGGCAGTAACCCTCCGGTATTGATGCCTCATTCATTTTGAAAAAGGTGAGGTACTGAACACTTTTGTGACCTAGGCGACTTCTCTTCTCAGTGACAATGCCTCCAGCTGCGCTGAAGGTCCTTTCTGACAGGATGCTTGAGGCAGGGCAAGACAGAAGTTGGATGGAAAATTGGGACAGCTCTAGCCACAGGTCAAGCCTGCGCACCCAGTAGTCCAAGGGTGCATCGCTGTTCACAGTGTCTACATCCACACTTAAGACCAGGTAGTCGGCTACCTGCTGGTCGAGGCATTGGTGGAGGGTGGATCCGGAAGCGCTAAGGCGAGGCGTTGGACTAAAGAATGTCCGTTTGTCCGACATCAACATGAGATCGCTAGACCGTCCTGTCCTTGCCTGCGTGGACATGGGAGGAGAAGGATTACTGGCAGTGGTACCTTTTTTCCATTGTGCTGTGACATCACCCTTAAACGCACTGTAAAGCATAGTTGCCAGATTGTTCTGCATGTGCAGCATCCTTTCTGCCTTCAGGTGAGTTGGTAACATGTCCGCCACTTTGTGCCTATACCAAGGGTCTAGTAGCGTGGCCACCCAGTACAGCTCATTTCCCTTGAGTTTTTTTTATACGGGGGTCCCTCAACAGGCTGGACAGCATGAAAGACACCATCTGCACAAAGCTGGATCCAGAGGTACTATCCAACTCCTCTTGCTCTACCTCAGTGATGTCAGGTAAATTCTCCTCCTCCCTCCAGCCACAAACAATACCACGGGAGCGTTGAGCAGCACAAGCCCCCTGCGACGCCTGCTGCGGTATTCTTCTGCTTCCTCCTCCTCCTCCTCCAAAAAACACCTTCTTCATCATCTGACTCCTCTTCCCCACACGACTCTTCCTCCTCCTCCTCCCCCCTCTGTGCTGCCACAGGTGTTGAGGAAACCTTTGGTTCTGATGAGAATTGATCCATCCCACAACGCTTCCTCCTGTAACTGTTCCTGTTCACGCTCATCCACAGCTTGATCCACCACGCTACGCATGGCACGCTCCAGGAAGAAGGCATACTGGATCAAGTCGCTGATGGCACCTTCACTGTGACTCACCATGTTTGTCACCTCCTCAAATAGCCGCATGAGCCTGTAGGCATTTCACATGAGTGTCCAGTACTTCGGCCAGAACATCCCCATCTCCCCAGACTGTGTCCTTTGACTGTAGTTGTAGAGATACGGTTTAAAGCTTTCTCCTGTTGTAGCAGGCGGTCAAACATCAGGAGGGTCGAATTCCAGCGAGTCGGGCTATCGCAAATCAAGCGCCTCAACGGCAAGTTGTTTCTCTGCTGAATATCAGCTGCTCCAGTGTGACTCTCCGCTTTGAGGCAAGACATGTCTAAGATGGCATGACAGTCGTACCTGGCATGCAGCATAGGCCCTGGGGAGCCGGTGCTGTGTAGCTGGAGAGGACGTCGCAGCACCAGTAGAGTTGCGCTGCCACTCAGCCAAGGAGGAGGACGACTGCACCCTTGACCCAACGCTGTGTGCCAGAGATGGCACCACTTGCCTTTCTACCTCCCGGTACAGTTTGGGTATCACCTTTTTTGAGAAATAATTGCGGCCTGGTATCTTCCACTGCTGTGTCCCAATGGCCACAAATTTTCGGAAGGCCTCAGAGTCCACCAGCTGGTATGGTAACCACTGGTAGAATAACAGTTCCGCTAAGCCAGCTTTCAGATGCCGGGCAAGGGGGTGACTGGCAGACATTGGCTTCTTCTTCCGCTCAAAGATTTCCCTCACGGACTCCTGGCTACTGCTGTGGGCAGAGGAGCAGGAGCTACTTAAGGTGAGAGGCGGAGTGGAGGAGGTTGGCTGTGTTTGTGTAGGTGCAAGGGAGAAAGCGGCTGAAGAAGATGATGCACCTGAAGGAGGAAGAGGAGAAGGAGGGTGGCTTTGCTTTTGTGTGCTGCTTTTGCTTAGGTGGTCTTCCCAGTGCAGTTTGTGCCTTTTCAGCAAGCATGTGCCTTCGTAAGGCAGTTGTCCCTACATGAGTGTTGGCCTTTCCACAGCTCAATTTTTTGTGGCAGAGAGTACAGATGGCTTTGGTCTGATCTTTGGCATACACACTAAAAAATGTCCACACTGCTCAGCCACCCTGGGGTGTGGGCACTATGGTGGCATCAGCAACTGACAGTGAAGGGCATGTTGGCTGGCTTTCCATACATGTCGCCGGACACTGCCACCAGCTGTTTCTGACGACGAGCTCCCCCTGCTTCTTTCAGCAACTCATCTCCTGCTACTCCTCTCTGACTCCCCCTCTGAACTGTCCTCCTGTTCATCTCCTCTATTGGGAACCCACGTGGCATCCGTATCATCATAATCATCCTCCCCAGGTTCGCTTGTATCAAACACCTCCAAAACTGCACCAACAGCAGGCACTTCATCATCCTTCTCCTCACACGTTACGTCCAGAGTGTCGCCTAACTCAGACATATGAGGTGGTGTAACTTGCTTAGCACCTTCATCTTGTTGTAACAATAATGGCTGTGAATCAGTGATTTTCCCACCAAATAACTCCTGCGAAGTGTCAAATGTAGCCGATGTGGTACTTGTAGTAGTGCTAGTGGCTGCGGAAGATGAGGTGTTCTGTGTTAAATAGTCAACCACGTCCTGACAATCTTGGGAGTTGATGGGACGTGCCTTCTTCTGAGCACTGTACTTTGGGCCAGGGCCGCACGAAATCATGTCAGCACGACCTCGAACAGACCTGCCGTGTGGCCTGCCTCTGGGTCTGCCTCTGGCTCTGCCTCTGCCTGTTGTTTTGTCCATATCGGGGGGGGGGGGTGAAGTGAAAGGTATGCACTGACTTGACTAATACAATGTGCACTCACACAGGTGCAGGGAAAGGTATGCAGTGACTGGTATTACAATACAATGTGCAGCTGTCACACAGGTGCAGTTAACAGGTATGCACGGACTGGTATATTAAACAGCGTGCGGTCACACAGGTGAAGTGAACAGGTATGCAGGGATTGGTATTACAAATGTGCAGCTGTCACACACAGGTACCGTGAACAGGTGCAGTGACTGGTGGTATATTACACAGCTTGCGCTCACGTAAGTGCACTGAACAGGTTACAGGTATGCACTGCAGTGATTGGTATTACAAATGTGCAGCTGCCTGTCACACACACACACAGGTACCGTGAACAGGTGCAATGACTGGTGGTATTAACAATGCATGCGCTCACGTAGGTATAGGTAGGTAGGTGCACTGAACAGTGAACAGGTGCAGTGATTGGGATTACAAATGTGCAGCTGCCTGTCTAACACACACACACAGGTACCGTGAACAGGTGCAATGACTGGTGGTATTAACAATGCGTGCACTCATGTAGGTATAGGTAGGTAGGTGCACTGAACAGTGAATAGGTGCAGTGATTGGGATTACAAATGTGCAGCTGCCTGTCACACACACACACACACACACACACACAGGTACCATGAACAGGTGCAATGACTGGTGGTATTAACCATTTCAGCCCGCGGGTATTTTTCATCTTATGGACGAGAGGAATTTTCCTCTTTCAGCGCTCCTCCCTTTCCTTCCCCAATAACTTTATCACTACTTATCACAAATAAATGATCTATAACTTTTTTTTCCGCCACCAATTAGGCTTTCTTTGGGTGGTACATTATGTTAAAAATTATTTTATTCTAAATGCATTTTGACAGGAATAATACAAAAAAAAATGAAAACAAAATCATTATTTCTCAGTTTTCGGCCATTATATTTTAAAAATAATACATGCTACCGTAATTAAAATCCACACATTTTATTTGCCCATTTGTCCTGGTTATTGCAACGTTAAAATTATATTCCTAGTATAGGTGACAATATTTTATTTAGAAATAAAGGTGCATTTTTTCAGTTTTACTTCTATCACTAATTTTGAGCCCATTATTTAATAATAAGATGCCCTCTTGACATAGAAATTGTTTTTTTTCCTATAGTCAGTAGGTGTATTTTACTATTTGGCCACAAAATGTCCCCGCTGAGCAAAATTCTATGTAGCGTATACTTACGCTACATAGGATACAATGGCTTCAATTCATCAAGCATTACCGCATTCGGTAATGCTGAAAACAGCTGACTTAACGAAGCACTTTAGAAAATGTTAATTCATCAAAGCTGTTACCGAATGAGAAGCTGAAATGACACAGCAATGAGATAAATTACCGACATGTGCTCAACAAATGTTAATTCATCAAGGTTCCCACATTCGATAACACATTCGGTGTTTATCTCAAGCTCTCCCCTGTCGTTACAGGCTTTGAAAGCCTTCTGTGTGAATGTTTTCATGATTAGCAGGAGCAGGCAGCCAATAGAAACAGCCCCTGTTCTCCTGCAAGTGCCGCTGATAGGTCACACAGGCTTCTCCACACAAGCTTTCAGACCCCCCAAGCAGTGAGCAGAGAGAACGGGTCAAAATATATCCCCAGATTCCCTTCGGTGGTGTAACCCTTTCAGGCCCTGTTTGATAATGCAAAGATGCTGGTGGTGAAATCACCAAGCATGGCATTTGTAATGTCTCCAGGAAGTTCATCTACGTTGTGGCAAATAAATAAAATGTTAAGAAAGACTGATCGACAGATTCAGAGCAGCAGAGGCAGTATAAATAACAGTAACTATAACACCTTTACATCTAAAGGGATGTCTGGATGCCTTCTATTGTTATCAGCTTGTAACAACACAGGGACATTCCAAGCTGCTCTGCACATCTCTGCTGTTATCGAACAGCCTTTGATGAATTGAAGCCTAGTAGTTCGGTAACTTAAGGAACCTCTACCACACATGGGAAAATATTGATGAATTAGCACAGTGAAGTGTAAAATACCGAATGCGGTATTTTAAGGACTGGGGTTTTGTTATCGAACACCCTTTGATGAATTGAAGCCAATGTATTGTTACATTGTAACAAGTGGAAGTGACGTAGGCTTCCATCGGAAGCCTCCGATCACAGCGGCAGCGGGGAGATTAACATTGTTTCCATTCATAAATTTAACGATCGGGCGGCGGAAACCGGCGGAAATGACGGCTCCATTTACAGAATAAACACTGTTTTTGAACAAAAACAGTGTTTCATTCTCAGCGGACATGCTCGGATTGGCACAGGGGACTTTTGTCCCCTGCAGCCAATCCCCCCTGCTAGCTGCTCGCAGGATCGCTTGCAGACCCCCCAAACTGCAGGGATATGACTAGCGCGTCCCTGCAGCTCTAGCACTTGCCGCTGCGGACGTGAAGCTCACGTCCGCGTGGCTGAAATTGTTAATAATGCGTGTGGTCACGTAGGTGTAGGTAGGTGCACTGAACGGTGAACAGGTGCAGTGATTGGGATTACAAATGTGCAGCTGCCTGTCACACACACACAGGTACCGTGAACAGCTGCAATGACTGGTGGTATTAACAATGCATGCACTCATGTAGTAGGTAGGTATAGGTTACTAGGTAGGTAGGTGCACTGAACAGTGAACAGGTGCAGTGATTGGGATTACAAATGTGCAGCTGCCTGTCACACACACAGGTAGTCACTGAATGTGCTGGGCCTGGCAGTGACACAGTAGGAATTACTAAGGCTGTCTATGCAACACACACACACACACACACACACACAAAATAGATCACAAGATCAAGATTAGCTCTCAAAAGAGCTGTTGAGGGGTGCTTTTTTAGCAATAAGAATCAGCAAGGAGCAAGCTAACAAGCCTACAAGAGCCTAACTTAGCTTTCCCTATAGCTCTCTCTGCAGCAGCAGCAGCAGCTCTCCCTTCTCCAATTACTGCAGGCACACGAGTGAGTCCAATGCCTGATGCTGCCTGCCTTTTATAAGGGGGGTGAGCTCCAAGAGGGAGTGTAGCCTGATTGGCTACAATGTGCCTGCTGACTGTGATGTAGAGCAGTGTTTCTCAACATTTTATTGGTATGTACCCCTTTTAAAACCCTGTACTCACCTAGTACCCCCTAGCATAGTAAACATTATTACAAGTACCCCTTGACAAATATATATGTACTCGTAGTACATGATAATTGGTTCTAAACAATTTCCAAGCATTTACTTTTGCTTGTAATTAGCTAAATATATACTTGGTGTTGTTTAAATAAGATTTATCATTTTCTAAATCTCTAAATTTGTTATTCTTGGTTAAGTATATCAAGCCCGAGTACCCCCTGGAACCATCAGAAGTACCCCCTGGGGTACGCAAACCACACGTTGAGAACCTAGGATGTAGAGGGTCAAAGTTGACCCTAATGATGCACTATGGGGGCGAATCGAACTTCTGGAAAAGTTTGCGGTTCTCTGTGATCGCGAACCCCGGAAGTTCGCCGGTTCCCGTTTGCCGGCAAACGGTTCGGGCCATCTCTAGTGTGTGTGTGTGTGTGTACTTGCAAGCGGGTGCGTCTCTATGTTGTTTTTACTAACACTCACAGAATGTAACATTACAAAGAAATTACTATGCAGTTATTTTTTATACATATTCTTTATATAAGGAATTTTACAGCTGTTTTATCATACACTAGTAGGACTGTGTCTGTTTTATCATACTTTCTTTAGTAAGTGTTTTATTTCTACAGAGACCCCGTCAATGCACTAAGCACAATCATCATAATAACTGTGAGAACCAGTGAAAGTGATGAAGAGACAAATCATTTCCCAAACTTTAAATATATAACCATGACTTGGGAGGAAAATACATCACATGTACTTTATTGGGTATTGTCCCACCATTCTGATGAAATATATTTCTTTAGATTTTAGCGTCTTGGGATGTTTTCCAAATATCTAAATTAAAGGAAAGCTAGTTGTGGGAGAAATGTATGTGTTTTAATTGACCAATCTGCCGTGACCTCATCCTTGGTGCTTGGTGTTTTGTTTGGGGTCCTAACTAATCTTTTCTTATGACGAGTCAAGGAAACTGTTAATAGATGTTGGTGATTATTTTACTTGTGTAATGAATATGGTTGCATATAAAGTATGAGTCAAATAAAATAAAAACTCAGGAAGGACTCAGTGCAGAAATTCAATGGACATTCTTTGGTGCTGGAATGAGACTGGGAAGGCAGCACATAGAGGTGGCAACAAGGGTGAGTTAACAGCTCCTGCTACGGTGCACATGTACGAAGATTCAGGTTCTAGTCAAGAATTCAGGTTCTGAGAATTTGAATATGCAGAATGTGTCAACACTGACACTGACTCCCAAGTTACTAGTACTGCTATACAACTGAGGATTTTTTTTATAGGAATTGATTTCCCTGGTCAAAGAGACTTCACCTGAGGCCCCATCAGTTGACCGTAGCCAACCACCTGCCTAGCTATCATGTTGTTAGGAGGAGCAAGGATGACCATAGAAGTGGACCAAGAGATTTTACCTGGGAAAGGGGACATGATTGTGAAAGAATCTGAAGTTTTCTCAAACCCAGTTAATTTGGGAATAAATATCTTAAAAGAATTAGATGGATATGGTTTATTTATTTTTATTTATTTAAGGACTTATATAGTGCTGACAGAGCTATACAGAGTATATTGTCTTGTCACTAACTATCCCTCAGAGGGGCTCACAATCTAGTCCCTACCATAGTCCTATGTCTATGTATGTGTTGTGTGAAGGGCATGTATCATAGTCTAGGGCCAATTTAGGGCAAGCCAATTAACTTATCTGTAGATTTTTTGGGGGATGTGGGAGGAAACCGGAGTGCCCGGAGGAAACCCACGTAGAAACAGGGAGAACATACAAACTCCTTACAGATATTGACATGGCTGGGATTCAAACGGTTCAAAACTATGGAAATGATTATCGGAAAGCATTAACTGATCATCTCCTTGAAATATGAATTTTACAGAGGTTGATGAAAGCCTGTAGGACTAGGCCATGGAAACTTGATATGGAAGTATTGGAATAATCCAAACTCCAGCAAAGGGACTATGCAAATAGTTATGTTAGTTAAAGTGGACCCAAATTAAAAATACATGATTTCAGAAATAAAATCTATTTTCTAAATTATAATAATAAATAGCAGCCTTTTTTCAGCTGCATGATGACAAATATAAAATATTTTACATTTATTGGAGAAACCACTCCCTTCCTTTCATATTGCCGAGACAGAATCCAGCAGACTGATGGAGTAGGTGATGTCCGGCAAAGGAGGAATTGCTAATGGCTGCCACCTGTATAACCTAGTTATGGAAAGAGAAAGGTGAAAAGCATGCAATGAAATGCTCATAGGCTTGAAGGAGTGTTTATTTATCTTTTTATATGTCAGAGTAGTGCAACTAAATATTTTGAATTAAAAAAAATGTTTGGTTTGGGTCCGCTTTAAGTCCTTTCCAATTGGGATGCATGGTTCCTGAACTGGACTTATTGTAAGGATCGAGCCTAGCTCCAGCTGTGAAGATACAGTGGCTTGCAAAAGTATTCGGCCCCCTTGAAGTTTTCCACATTTTGTCATCTTACTGCCACAAACATGAATCAATTTTATTGGAATTCCATGTGAAAGACCAATACAAAGTGGTGTACACGTGAGAAGTGGAACAAAAATCATACATGATTCCAAACATTTTTACAAATCAATAACTGCAAAGTGAGTCAATACTTTGTAGACCCACCTTTTGCTGCAATTACAGCTGCCAGTCTTTTAGGGTATGTCTCTACCAGCTTTGCACATCTAGAGACGGAAATCCCTGCCCATTCTTCTTTGCAAAACAGCTCCACCTCAGTCAGATTAGATGGACTGCGTTTGTGAACAGCAGTTTTCAGATCTTGCCACCGATTCTCGATTGCATTTAGATCTGGATTTTGACTGGGCCATTCTAACACATGGATATGTTTTGTTTTAAACCATTCCATTGTTGCCCTGGCTTTATGTTTAGGATTGTTGTCCTGCTGGAAGGTGAACCTCCGCCCCAGTCTCAAGTCTTTTTCAAACTCCAAGAGGTTTTCTTCCAAGATTGCCCTGTATTTGGCACCATCCATCTTCCCATCAACTCTGACCAGCTTCCCTGTCCCTGCTGAAGAGAAGCACCCCCAGAGCATGATGCTGCCACCACCATTTTTGACAGTGGGTATGGTGTGTTCAGAATGATGTGCAGTGTCAGATTTCCGCCACACATAGCGTTTTGCATTTTGGCCAAAACGTTCCATTTTGGCCTCATCTGACCAGTGCACCTTCTTCCATATGTTTGCTGTCCCCCCCCCACATGGCTTGTGGCAAACTGCAAACGGGACTTCTTATGCTTTTCTGTTAACACTGACTTTCTTCTTGCCACTCTTCCATAAAGGCCAACTTTGTGCAGTGCACGACTAATAGTTGTCCTATGGACAGATTCCCCCTCCTGAGCTGTAGATCTCTGCAGCTCGTCCAGAGTCACCATGGGCCTCTTGACTGCATTTCTGATCAGCGCTCTCCTTGTTCGGCCTGTGAGTTTAGGTGTACAGCCTTGTCTTGGTAGGATTACAGTTGTGCCATACTCCTTTCATTTCTGAATGATCACTTGAACAGTGCTCCGTGGGATGTTCAAGCCTTTGGAAATCTTTTTGTAGCCTAAGCCTGCTTTAAATTTCTCAATAACTTTATCCCTGACCTGACTGGTGTGTTCTTTGGACTTCATGGTGTTGTTGCTCTCAAGATTCTCTTAGACAACCTCTGAGGCCGTCACAGAGCAGCTGTATTTGTACTGACATTAGATTACACACAGGTGCACTCGATTTAGTCATTAGCACTCATCAGGCAATGTCTATGGGCAACTGGCTGCACTCAGACCAAAGGGGGCTGAATAATTACGCACACCCCACTTTGCAGTTATTTATTTTAAAAAAATGTTTGGAATCATGTATGATTTTCGTTCCACTTCTCACGTGTACACCACTTTGTATTGGTATTTCACGTGGAATTCCAATAAAATGTATTCATGTTTGTGGCAGTAATGTGACAAAATGTGGAAAACTTCGAAGGGGGGGGGGGGGGGGGGCGAATACTTTTGCAAGCCACTGTATATTGGTTGCTTGAGTAGGGAGCATAGTAAATGATGGTAAATTACCAAAGCAAACAATAAATGTGTGACCCAGACAAGTCTTAGCTGGGTTTACATCAACCAGGGCAGCATGGTTGTGTAGTGTTTAGCGCTCTCACCTTGCAGCGCTACCCTTCTTCTCTCACCAGTGCTTAATTGATCTAAGAACAGTAATTGTGCACTATGTGTTCTTACACCTTTCTCTCATGGCCAGCATTAAGTTATTCAGCAATTTGTATTAACCTCCCTGGCAGTAAGCCCATCACAGTGTTGGGCTAGCCGCTGCAGGGGATCACATGGCCCCGAGAGGATTTTTTAAAATAAAGTGTATTACATGGTTAAGCTAGCACTTCGCTAGCTAACCAAGTGCCCAAAGTCCCTCTGGTCCCCACCGATCGCCCCCAATCACCGCTGGTATACGTACCCCCCAGGGATCCTGCGATGGCGCAGCCTCCCAATCAGCTCCAGGCTTCGCTATGGGGAAGATCGGACTGCGCATGACGTCATGACGTCATGTCCGATCGTCGACATTGCGACTGTGAAGCTTATTGGGGAAGCTGTGGCTCTCGTGGGATTGTGGATGGGTAAATATTGCCGACGGTGAACAGGGGGGTCAGAGAGGTGCCGGGGGACTTGGGACATATAGTTAGCTAGCCTAGTGCTAGCTAACAAATAGAAAACATTTTTTATTGAAAAAAATCCCTCCTGCGGATGCAGCCACTGCATCTGCATACCGCCAGGGAGGTTAAGCCTTGCATATGCTAGATGGTTCTTGGCTGAGGCGGCTGGCTGAAGCCACCTCTACTGAGAATCTAGTATGTATACAGTGGCCCCTATACTCCCTGATGTGTCACGAGATGCGGAGTGCCAGATTATCTTGCTCAAATCCCAATCCCTACAAGTGACTAGAGATGTCGCGAACCTCCGATTTTCGGTTCGCGAACCCCGTTCTCGAACTTTCGCTGAAGGTTCGGTTCACGCGAACTTTCGCGAACCGCAATAGACTTCAATGGGGAGGCGAACTTAAAAATTTTGAAAAATTTCTGCTGACTGGAAAAATGATAGAAAAGATGTTTCAAGGGACCTGGAGGAAGACATGGTTGAGTGAAATACACATCAAAAGTCCCAGGAAAAAAATCTGAATTTAATACAAATCAGTGTTTTAGGGCCTGTTCAGACTATGCACGTTCCTAGCCCTTTTCAGGGAACGCGTACGGGTACCAAAAACGCATAGAAACGGCTCCTAATGCTTTTGAATGGGCTAGTTCACATGTATGCGTATGAGACACATACGTTTCTTATCCGCATTGCTGTGTGCAGTTCTGTGCATCACGCATAGAAACGGACGCAATGAAAGTCTATGGACGCGTATCAAAAACGCGTACTATTGCGTTTTTAGCGTATGTTTCCCTCTGCGGTTCCCATAATTCTTTTTTTTCCCTTGGGTCACGTGTGTGTGCAAAACGCAATAGAAAACGCATTAGAACTTGCGTTTCTTTGATTTTATACGCGTGCTTCATACGCTGACAGTCTGAACAGGCCCTTAAGGTCAGAAATTGCATTAAATATTCAATGGCAGGCCTACACTGCTTTATGACACCAGGAATCCCTCCTCCCTCTCTCTCTCCTCCCGGAAGGTGGAGGGTCTTGTCTTCCAGGGAATTGTAGTATTTCAAAAGCCAGCTTACATACCTTGGCTGGGAATTGAACCCAGGTCTGAGTGCATGGTAGGTAGCTTACTTCACCACTATACCAACACTGCATGCTGAAGCCAGCCTAGCATGTAATATTATGATCAATCCAAGAGAAAAATTAGCATGCTTAAGGATTTGTAGCATGTCAAAAGCCAACTCACATTGGCTGGGAATAGAACCCAGGTCTGAGTGTGTGGTAGGTAACTCACTTAACCACTATACCACCACCAACACTACATGCTGAAGCCAGCCTAGCATGTACCATTATGATCAATCCAAGAGAAAAATTAGCTTGCTTAAGGATTTGTAGCATGTCAAAAGCCAACTCACATTGGCTGGGAATAGAACCCATGTCTGAGTGTCTGGTAGGTAACTCACTTAACCACTATTCCACCACCAACACTACATGCTGAAGCCAGCCTAGCATGTACCATTATAATATATCCAAGAGAAAAATTAGCTTGCTTAAGGATTTGTAGCATGTCAAAAGCCAACTAGCATTGGCTGGAAATCGAACCCAGGCCTACCACTCTGTAGGCTGCTATCCTAACCATTATACCACCAACACAACACACTACAATACTACATGCTGAAGCCAGCCTAGCATGTACCCAAGAGAAAAATGAGCTCTCACTCTTTCTAGGACTTGATGCCATTGAAGTGAATTTTCAGCTTAAAACCATCAACGGATACCGGCAGAATTTTACAGGCAATTTCGGAATTCCGCCAGATTGAAAAAGCAATTCCATTCCAACCAAATGGAATGGAATGACTAATTTCCACCTAAAATTGCGGAAAATACAATTCCGCGGAAAGCGGTGACCATCCCTACTAGAGAGAGAGAGAGAGAGAGAGAGAGAGAGAGAGAAAGAGATGAATCTACCTGGCTATCTGGGGTTCTTTTTGGACAACTTTTGAACACAAAAGGCAAGGCCATGCCTGGGTGGGCTTGAACCACCAACCTTGCAGTTAACAGCCAAACGCACTAACCAATTGTGCCACACAGACTGTGTACCACAAAGACTGTGCATGCAGTTTCTGTTGAATGATTTTATGGGGATGTATGTGTGTCTTTTGGAGGGAGGAAATAAGTCTGCTCCAAGAAGTTTCAGTATGTAGTGTTGGTGGTATAATGGTTAGGATAGAGCGGTAGGCCTGGGTTCCATTCCCAGCCAATGTGAGTTGGCTTTTGACATGCTACAAATCCTTAAGCAAGCTAATTTTTCTCTTGGATTGATAATTCATAATGGTACATGCTAGGCTGGCTTCAGCATGTAATGTTGGTGGTGGTATAGTGGTTAAGTGAGTTACCTACTACACACTCAGACCTGGGTTAAATTCCCAGCCATGGTATGTAAGCTGGCTTTTGAAATATTACAATTCCCTGGAAGATGAGACCCTCCTCCCTTCAGGATAACAGGAGGGTAATGTAAGGAATAACAATCAGCTAGGAACAAGGCTACAAGAGCCTAACTAAACTCTCCCTAGCAGAGTCTGTCAGCAGCTGTCCCTTAACTAATTACTGTAGGCAGACGAGTGAGTAAAACAACAGGAGAACCTTGCCTTTTATAAGAGGGGGGGGGGGCTCCAAGAGTGAGTGTAGTCTGATTGGTGACAATGTGCCTGCTGACTGTGATGTATAGGGTCAAAGTTCTGCTCAATGGAGCATTATGGGGTGAATCGAACTTCAGCAAAAGTTTGCCTTCGCCGGCGAACGCGAACCACCTAAAGTTCGCCTGGAACCATTCGTGGGTGAACCGTTCAGCAGGGATGCTCGGATACCCCTTTTTATTATTCGAGTTAGGTCGAATTCGAATAGTAAATTATTCGAGGTCGGTCGAATATTCGAGTCGAATATTTTTTACTATTCGATTCGACCTCGAAATTCGAGCTCACTATTCGAGTCGGTATTCGAGCTCATTATTCGAGCTGACTATTCGAATTGGCCTTAAATAGCTTCCAACACTTGTTTTGGGGGTGAATGATGCAAGAAACATCTTTTTTTCCAAGTAACAACAGCAAGTGATTATGTGGGGATGTTCCTTTAAAAAAAAAAAAAAGGTGGAAAGAGAAGTTGTGTCCAAAATTCTGTTCAGTACTGTATACTTCTTCTTCTTCTTCTCCTTCTTCTTCTTCTTCTTCTATATCTTCTTCTTCTATTTCTTCTTCTTCTTCTATATCTTCTTCTCCTTCTCCTTCTTCTCCTTCTCCTTCTCCTTCTTCTCCTTCTTCTTCTTCTTCTTCTTCTTCTTCTTCTTCTTCTTCTTCTTCTTCTTCTTCATCTTCTTGTTCATCATCTTCTTCATCTTCTTCTTCTTCATCTTCTTCTTCTTCATCTTCTTCTTCATTATCTTCTTCTTCATCTTATTTTTTCTATATCTTCTTTTTCTATATCTTCTTATTATTATTTTGTCTATTTCTTCTCCTTCTTTTTCTATATCTTCTTCTTCTTCTATATCGTCTTCTTCTTCTTCACTTATTTCTCTTCTATTTTTTTTTAAAGAAATGCAGCTATTTTTGAGCATAATAAATAGCTGGTGGCGCATGGTGGAAGCGCCATTGTATGTGCTCCCTGGCAGTGGAAACACACAGACAGCAGGAGGTAAATTCAGCAGCAGCACGGCAGGAGGAGGATGATTGTGTGGCAGCAGGCAGTCAATGAGGCAGGCAGCGAGACATAATAGGCTGTGGTACCTAGCGGTGGTACCAGGCCGTAAATACACAGCATGAGGTTCCAGACAGCGGTCGTGAAGCCCACATCATGTCCAATACACAACTGGGACAACACAGTTTTCAACCCGGACACCTCAGAAAAATTAAACCTTTTTTATTTTTGAATGGTTTATTATTATTTTTTTTTACAGCAAATTACACATATAGCTATTGTTGGACGTAATAGCTGGTGGCAGAGTGGCAGCAGAAGGTAAAATCTGTGTACCCTGGCAGTGGGAAACACAGCAGACAGACAGCAGCAGCAGCAGGAGGAATGGAGGAGTAGTGTGAGTGTGGCAGCAGGTAGGTAGGCAGCGTGACATATTAGCCCTGGTACCTTGCTGTGATACCAGGGCTGTAAATAAACACAGCAGGAGGTCCCAGACAGCAGTCGTGCAGCCCACATCGTGTCCAATACACAACTGGGACAACACAGTTTTCAACCCGGGCACCTCAGAAAAATTAAACCTTTTTTTTTTTTTATTGGTTTATTTTATTTTTTTTTTTTACAGCAAATTACACATATAGCTATTGTTGGACGTAATAGCTGGTGGTAGAGTGGCAGCAGAAGGTAAAATCTGTGTACCCTGGCAGTGGGAAACACAGACAGACAGCAGAAGGGCAGTACACAGCAGCCCACTGTAGGTGTAAAATGTGTGGCTACAGGCGACGTAATAGTCAAACTGAACCAGGCTGGCTTAGTAGTGAGCAGGAGCCAGGAGGTGGTAAAGGGTGGTAAGGCATATTAACGATGGTTCCGGCAGCCAGTTCATGTCCCCCTCTCGCCGACAACAGGGGCCAGGAACTCGCCTTCCACCCACGCCTGGTTCATCTTGAGAAACGTCAGTCTGTCTATAGACCTGTGAGACAGACGTGAGCGTTTCTCGGTGACCACGCCACCAGCTGCACTGAATCAGCGCTCGGACAGCACGCTGGAAGGGGGGCAGGACAGCACTTCCAGGGCGTACTGTGCCAGCTCGCTCCAGATCTCCAGGCGCTTGACCCAATACTCCATGGGATCAACAGGGGCATCGCTGTCAAGCCCGCTGTAGGACCCCATGTAGTCAGCCACCATGCGGGTCAGGCGCTGGCTGTGACCGGAGGAGGATGCTGCTGCATGCACCTCCTCTCTAGTCACTGCTGGAGCCTCTACAGTCCTGTAGAGCTCGTTGCTGAGAGACAGCAGGTCTGTGGGGCGCTTGCTGCTGGATGCAGGCACCTGCTGCTGCCTCTGTGCTGGCTGGACAGTGGGGGTGGAAGGCTGGGGAAAGGCTTCCTCCAAGCGCTCAACAAGGGCCTGCTGCAAGCTCCTTATTTGTTGCGCTGGGTCTCCTCCTGCAGGAGGCAGGAACTGGCTCAACTTCCCCTTGAGACGCGGGTCCAACATCATGCTGATCCAGATGTCCTCCCTTTGCTTCATCTGGATCACCCTGGGGTCCTTGCGCAGGCACGTCAGCATGTGCGCTGCCATTGGGAAGAGGCGGGCCACGTCTGCTGGCACATCGACGGCAGTGCTGTCCTCATCCTCCTCCTCTGCCGCCTCATCCTCTCTCCACCCCCGCACTAACTCAGCTGCACTGTGCTGATCCCCCTCATCAGCAGCAAGGTCAGGGACCTCCACCAAGTCCTCCTCCTCCTCCCCCTCAGAGGTGGACTGTGCAGCTGCATGCCGCTCCTGCTGGGCCAAGGCTGCCGCTCCCTGTTCCAGCAAAGCATCGAGGGCCCTGTTCAGCAGACAAACCAGGGGCACCCACTCGCACACCATAGCATGGTCCCTGCTCACCATGTTGGTGGCCTGCAGAAAGGGAGCCAGCACTAAGCACACCTGCTGCATGTGCCCCCAGTCGTCATCGGGGACGATGGACGGGATGTTGCTGGTCTTGTCCCTTTTCTGAGCGGCGGACACAGTGGCCAGGGCAAGGTACTGGTTGACAGCGTGCTTCTGTTCAACCAGACGCTCCAACATCGCCAGGGTGGAGTTCCAGCGAGTTGGAACGTCAAGGATCAGCCGATGGCGTGGCAGCTCCAGCTCCTTTTGCACGTCTTCCAGGCTCGCAGAGGCTGCAGGCGAGCGCCGGAAGTGACGCACAACATTCCTTGCCATTTCCAGCAGTTCGCCCATCCCCTGGTAGGTGCACAAGAACTTCTGCACCACCAGGTTCAGCACGTGGGCAAGACAGGGGATGTGGGTCAGGTTTCCTCTGTCGATTGCGGCAACCAGATTGGCCCCATTGTCGGCCACCACCTCTCCGACTCTGAGGCCTCTGGGGGTCAGCCAAATCCTCTCCTGCTCCTGGAGTTTGGCCAACACATGGGTTGCCGTCAGTTTGGTCTTCCCAAGGCTGACGAACTGCAGCAGCGCTTGGCAGTGGCGTGGCTTCACGCTGCTGCTGAGGCGGGGGGTTTGGCCAGGTGTGCCGGAGGATGGCAGAGGATCGGAGGAACCTGCTGCAGTTCCCCTGACCCTGCAGGGTGGCACCACCCACTGTGTTGCTGCTGCTGCTGTGCCCGCTGCTGCTCTCCCATCCTCACCCCCTTCCACTAAGCTGACCCAGTGGACAGTGAAGGACAGGTAGCGGCCTGTCCCGAAGCGGCTGCTCCAGGAGTCCATGGTGACGTGGACCCTTTCACCAACCGCGTGCTCCAGCCCTCGCTCCACATTGGCCATGACAAAGCGGTGCAGTGCAGGCATGACCTGGCGGGCGAAGAAGTGTCTGCTGGGGAGCTGCCAGTCTGGGGCTGCACAAGCAAACAGCGCACGCATGTCGCTCCCCTCCTGCACGAGCGTGTACGGCAGAAGTTGGGAGCACATGGCCCGTGCCAGCAAGCCATTCAGCTGCCGCACGCGACGGCTGCTGGGAGGCAGAGCCCTAACCACCCCCTGGAAGGACTCGCTCAAAAGGCTCTGGCGTTGCCTTTTGCTAGCACGGGAATCAGCGGAGACAGCAGAGGAGGCCACTGAGGACTGGCTGCCAGAACAGGCTTCAGTGTCGGCGGCAGGAGTTGCAGAGGGGGGAGGAGCAGTGCGTTTCCGCACTCCTGCTGGTGGTGCTGGAGGAGCAGGAGGGCGGGTGGCTGCTGTTGCTGCTGCTGAAGGCTGTGCAGTGATGGGTGTGGTGCCACTGCCAGCACCAGATGCCTTCAGCCTCTGGAACTCCTTATGCTGGTGGTAATGTTTAGCAGCAAGATGGTTGATCAGAGAGCTGGTGCTGAACTTTAAGGGGTCTGCACCTCTGCTCAACTTCCGCTGACAGTGGTTGCAAGTGGCGTACTTGCTGTCAACTGTGGGCATGGTGAAAAATTGCCAGATTGGTGACAAGAAAAACCCCCTACGGCCTGGAGCCGCTGCTGCCTGTCTCCCTGTGGTGGTTGGGGGAGGCTTGGGTGCGGCTGGTGGTGGTACTGGCAGATGCTGCTGCTGCTGCTGAGCCTGAGACACCAGCAGGCTGTGGGACCTGCCTACTGCTGCCAATGCTTGCAATAATGCGCCTCCTTGCAAGGCCCACAAGCGCATCGTCCTCCTCCTCCTCAGAGCTGCTGATGATGACATCCGCAGGTGCTGGTGGTGGCGGCACCCAGTCTTTGTCTGTCACCCCGTCATCATCATCATCATCATCCTCCCCCTCCTGAAACATGTCCTGCTGGGATGATGACCCCCAAACTCCTCTCCTGATGCATGGATGGGCTGCTTGACTGTCGCCACAGTCTTGCTGTCCAATCCCTCCTCCCCCAAAGTGCCCATCAGCATCTCCTCCTCAAAATCGCCAACAACAGCAGACAATTGACTCATGATGCCTGGGGTCAAAAGACTGCTGAATGACAGATCGCCAACTGACGGTGAACTGGCCTCCTCCCCAGGCCCTGCTGGGTGGCTGCTGAGAACAGGGGTGGTGATGGTGGTGAGGGTGGAGGCCTCGGATGCAGAGCTGATGGCGGGCTGCTCATCCTCCGTCATCAGTTGCACCACAGTTTTCCTCAATGGGATGTTTCCGACCCGGCTGGAGGAAAATAGGAGCAGGTACTACACGCTGCTGCTGTGTCTCTGCAGCGTGAGTTGCAGATGCTCCTGCTGGGCGGCGCCCAAGGCGTCCACGGCCAGTGGCTATAGGCGGAATGTAAGCCACTGACGCAGCTGCTGCTGCTGCGGAACTGTGCATGGTGGCGCGGCCGCGGCTTGCCACAATGCTGCTCCCTCTCCTCCTGATTCCCTTGCTTCCCTTCCCTTTGCCCAAACCGCGCTGGCTGCCACTTTCAGACATCTTAGATGTTTTGGGCGTAGACAAAAAAGTTTTTTAAAAGGGCGTGTGAAAAAGTGGGGTACTTTAATGGAGTGGGTTAGTGGGTGAGGTGACACTAATCACTAAGTGATTAGATCGCTAAGTGATTACTAGTACAGTGCAAATACAAAATACAATAATTCAGTAATCAGTAAGTGTGAACAGTGAACAGTGAGTGTGTCCCCTAGTACACTAACTAGAAAATACAATAATCAGTAGTAATCAGATTCAGTAGAAGGAAATAGAGTGTGTGTACACTGCAGACAGTGCACGCACACACACACGCAGGAGCTAGCCTATGAACAGTGACTGAGTGTCCCTACAGTAAGTACAACTAGAAAATACAATAATCAGATTCAGTAGTAATCAGATGATTCAGTAGAAGGGAATACTATGTACTGTGTACACTACAGACAGTGCACGCACACACACACGCAGGAGCTATGAACAGTAACAGTGAGTGTCCCTAGTACAGTAGTATAACTACAAAATACAAGAATCACTCAGTAAGTAAAGGACAAGACAGTAGAATACACAGCAGAAACACTGGTATAGATGAGAAATAAACTAACAGAGGACAGGAGGACAGCTGCCCACACAGGCAAGGCCCTGAGGCCTAAAGCTGTGTAAGCTTGCCTGCAGCAGCAGCTGTCTCTATGTAACACACAAGCTACTAACTAAAATACAATCTCTATCTAGCTAACAACAATATAGGTGTATATAGCAGGTGTATGTGAGCAAAAACGCTAGGTAATTGACCACTATAGAGCACTTGCTAAGCCAAAGCACAAAGGAGCAGATCTCTCTCTGTACAAGTCTCAGGCAAGGACGGAAAAACCGAACATGGCGGCCGCTATTTATAGGGTAGGGGCTGGCCAGGGTCCCCCTCTGTGATTGGCTGCCGTCAGAGGGCCTGGGAGCCCTCTGATTGGCTCTAAGGACATCAATCTGGGCTATGACGCTATTCGAGCTCGGTATTTGAGCTCGAATAGCACTGTTTGCTCGAATAGCTCGAATAGTGAGTGGGCTATTCGAGTTCACTCGAATAGCCCATTCGAATAGCTGCAGCTATTCGAGCTCGGTATTCGACCTCGAATAGCTGAAAAAGAGCTTGAATATTCGAGCTACTCGAATATTCGAGCTCTGCTGAGCATCCCTGCCGTTCAGGCCATATCTACAAGTGACACATAGTACTTGTAAATGTGTAGGCACCTTAGTGCAAATAATCTAATCCTCAGACAGGTGAATTGGTCACCATACTAAAGAAAGAGTGTTTAAAACTGTTGTACCTGATGATTTATGAAAGACAAGAAGTCTTAGATGGTAAAACACGCCTAAATTATGCCTGCCGAGTTCTCCTCCAGTGACACATCCAGACAGAGGTGATCACACACCACATTATCAGTGGGGATATAACAAAAGAGTCAGAATACGTAAGAACAACAATTATATCAGAGCAAGTGGAAGGATATGTGAAAGAGTTGTGAATGGCATTTCGCCAGTAAACTGTTTCATTCACTGTCGTATAAGTACGACCAAACTAACCTTAATACAGAGGATAGATTGAGCCAACGTCTACAAACCATTAGCCAAAGTATTTTAGAGCTTTCTAGTAATGATGAGGTTAATGCATGTTGTTGGACCTCAAACCTTTGCATGCTGACTGAGTCTTCTAATGTATTTAATAGTTCATTTTTCTTTTCTTCTCTAACACAATGTAACACTTGGAAACAACTAGTCATACATTGGACATTGCTCCAGATTATTATGCTTAAATACCCTGGCCTTTGTTTTCAAAGTTTTGAAGGCAATGCTGGATGTGTTTCCACATTATGTAAAATCAAAACTCGTTAACATTAAGAAAGAACAGGCTATAAGAGCACTAAGATTAATCTGTACTAATAATAAAAACAGCAACGTAAAACTGATGGCTGCGGATAAGAGGGTATATTCACCATCTTGGACAGGACATGGATTTTAGAGGTGAGCTTTTTAACTTGGAAAAAATGTTGGAATAGGAAAGAAGGATTTGTAGATGTTTGATTTTCCAATAGGTTAGTATGTTTTTTTTACATATCAAACATTAGTGTTCTAGGCTGGCTGCTTTGTTCATCTACGTTAAGTCTGCCTTCCCCAAAACAGCCATTGTGCATACAGCAGTACTGTTAAGGTTTTTGTGGCCCCAAGCAGCAGATAATTTGTGCCCTCCCCAATAGATAAATGGGTGTGGCTGTGACATAATATGGGTGGGGCCATTTGCATGATGCTATCATGTAAATATGGGCCAAAAATCTCTAAGTAATGCCATGAAGAATTAAGGCAGTCCTGATGGCAAAAAGTTGATATTCAGTACTAGCAAGCCATACCTAATAAAGTGGCTGACATACCTAATAAAGTGGCTAGCAAAATATATCAGTTTTCTGGTCATGTGTTTCTTTTGGTTCATGTGCTAGTCCCAGCTCAGTGTAGGTAGACAGATTTTCCTCCCCAGATGGCCCCCATTGTAGGTAGTCAGATGTTCCTCCCAGATGGTCCCCAGTGTAGGAAGTCAGATGCCCCCCCCCCCCCGAATGCCCCCATTGTAGGTGGACAGATGTTCCCCCAGATGGCCCCAGTATAGGTAGTAAGATGTTTCCCCAGCGCCCAGTGTAGGTAGTCAGATGTCCCCCCAGATGACCTGCCTCCCACCCACCTGACATCATCATGAGAGGCACTGGCCTGAACCATGGTGACAGGCCACTAAGCGGAAGAGATGAGCAGTGAGATTCGTTGACGCTGGATCATGGGTATGCGAGTTTTAATGGAGAGCATTCTTGTAGCAGGACTAGCACAGAGCAGCCCAGCAGGGGAGGTCTGAAGCCCCTGTAGAGGGTGAGGCCCCAAGCCAGCCATGACACGTGCGTTGCTTCTACCTTAGTGACAGCCCTCTGCCCATATGAACAATCTAATTTATGAAACAAATGTAAAATCCTGACTTAGTCTAGATCTCTAGATCTATGAAGTGATTTTAATGTTGTTTCCCACATGTGTGTAGAACTTCAACCTGACTAGCTGGTTACAGAGTTTTAGCCCAGGTTCCCCATGCTGTAAAAAGTTGATTAGAAAAGCATGCATATTTAATGTTCCGTATACAGCAAGCCCCCATTAGAGTACTAGATGGACGTGCTATGACTCCTAGTGTCCCTGCACCAGACACTCTCAAACCCAATCGCAGTTGAGTCAGCACCGTCAAGTATAGAAGCTTTGCTTGGGCAGGAAATTTACAGTTACTTCTGTTGACAAAGTAGTATACAGTGCGCGTTTAGCCCAACCCACATTACCTACGCAATTAGCATAACATGCGATACCCTAGAAATTCTCGCTGACTTTAAGAGAAATGCATGACATTGTGCAGTTTTCGCTGCTACTCAGCATAAGTAACAGTAAAATTGCCATCCCATCCCTGTACATGGCAACATTACCAAACTGATGTAAAATGTATACATTTTAAAGTGAGCCTGAAATGAATATTACATACTTACCTCACATCAGTTCCTTTTAGAAGATCACCATTTTCTTCTTACAATGATTCCTTCCAGTTCTGACAAGAATTTGTCGGAACTGAAATATATCAGCTGCTGTCAGGTTTATATCAGTTGCTGTCAGTTGTAACAAAAAGGACAATTGATGAGCAAAGTAATGTCCATGTTTCCCTATGGCTCAAGTGGGCGATATAACAGCTTAACATTGTGCTGCCTAGGAATCTGTTATAGGGTAACAGCCATTTTCAAAATGGAGGAAGGAGAATTCCATTGATCACAGTGGACAAACAGGAGAAGAAAAAGAGATAGATGGGTGGACCACACAAGAGGTAAGTATGAAGTGTGTATGTTTATTTTGACTTTTAATTTTCAGTTCACAGTGCTTTAATTAGTGATATTTTGTTCAAATCCAAATCAGTAACAACTTAAAATCCTATTAGCTCAAATATCAGAAGTATTCAAATATGTCATTTACACTCTGAAGCATTTCAGAATCAGTATATGTATTATTGATGATAATATACAGTTGAAATTTCACAAAATATGCACCAAGGTGCTTACACATGTACAGGTACTGTGTGTCAAACACTTCCAAATTATCCTGGAGTACATGGTATCCTTTTATTGTACCTACTTAATGGGACATAGAGCATAACACATTCTAACAATAAACCTTTCAAGATGATGATACTATAATTTAATATTTCTTTCACCAATAACCATTGCCAGGATTAGATATGACAGCTAGAAGCAAGTCAAGAAGACGCATCTTTCAAATCTTTATCTGGAAATGCCCTATGTATGTATACAGAGTTATACAATTGATACAATACAATAACGTCTGTAAAGTGCTTTTCTCCCATAGGACTCAAAGTGCATAGATACAGTATGTCTCAGATCAATACATAGTTGCAGGGTGGACTGTGTTACAGAGAAAAAGGGTGTTCTTAAAGTGGATCCGAGATGAACTTTTACTCATTGCATAATTGTGTTCCTTTCCTGTTGTTTATAGGGCATTCCTCAAGCCAAATACTTTTTTTTTGTTTTAATACTCTAATTCCCTATCAAATAAACAAGCCTCACCCACAGTTTTTCAGAGAGCCTTGGCAGTAGCAAGGGCTCATGGGAGCTCAGTCTGGGCAGGAGGAGGGGGAGGCATTACTAGTCAGAGATTTCAGAGGCAGAGGGGAGGAGAAGGGGGGATTTTTTCAAAGAATATGCAGATAAGCATGCCTGTTTGTAATGTTTACAAACAACATGGCTGCTGTCATTGTATCACAGGAAGAAATAATCATATTCTATTGAAGCTGTTTGCAGCTAGATTTGCTGTGTAAACTATCTAAACTTTAGATAAGATATATAGACAAGTTACTTGTTGTTATAGTTAGTTTTTCATCTCGGATCTGCTTTAAATGCCAGACTAAACAGGTGGCTTTTCAGTTAGGACTTAAATGCCTCAATATCCTGATTGGGTGTGGCAAGGACTTCCTAAAGGTAGGGACAGCATGACAGAAGGTTCTGGCTCTAAAGGTTTTGAGGTGGACTCTAGGGGTGACACATGTATAAGATGCTGATGATTTGGGGGGGTGGGAGGTGTGATGCAGCTGCAACATATTTAACAGGTATCCAGTGCTTCAATTGTGTAGAGATTTATTTGAATGTTAGTAGCCCAAATCTTGAATAGAATTCTCCATTTTATGAGTAACTATGGAAGAGAGCAAAGGATCAGTGTTTAGTGGCAGTGGAGGGGTTTGTTTGCCTTGGGTCATTCTGCACTAATGGCAGGTGGTAAAAGTCTTTATTTGGAAAATCTCTTTAAAGGGATACTGTAGGGGGTCGGGGGAAAATGAGTTGAAGTCACCTAGGGCTTCTAATGGTCCCCCGCAGGCATCCTGTGCTCGTGCAGCCACTCACCGATGCTTCAGCCCCGCCTCTGGTTCACTATTGGAATTTCAGACTTTAAAGTCTGAAAACCACTGCGCCTGCATTGCCGTGTCCTCGCTTCCCCTGATGTCACCAGGAGAGCACGGCGCAGGCACAGACCATACTGGGCTTGCGCAGTACGCTCCTGGTGCCATCAGCAGGAGCGAGGACACGGCAACGCAGGCGCAGTGGTTTTCAGACTTTAAAGTCTGAAATTCCAGAAGTGACCCGGAGGCGGGGCCGGAGCATTGGGGAGTGGCTGCATGGGCACAGGATGTCTGTGGGGGACCATTAGAAGCCCCAGGTAACTTCAACTCATTTTCCCCCGACCCCCCTACAGTATCCCTTTAAAGTGCATTACAACAGTCCAACTGTGATGTGTTGAAGGCATGAACTAGGGATAAAAGGTGCACTGGAGGAATGAGGTGCTTTATTTTTATGATTTTCCTTAGGTGAAAAAAGTAATGTTTCACAACAGTTGAGATTTGATTTCTGAAACTTAATTTCCCATCAATCTGTGCACCCAAACTGGGTACAAAGTCAGAGCTATTCAGGTCTGAGCTGCCCACCCTTGGTGGTCCTGACTGAGATTGGAGCTGCTTTGTTGTCTAGAGCAGTGTTTCTCAACATTTTATTGGTATGTACCCCTTTTGAAACTCACCAAGTACCTCCTAGCATAGTAAACATTATCACAAGTACCCCTTGACAAATATATATTGTATCGTAGTACATGACAATTGGTTCTAAACAATTTACAAACATTTAATATGACTTTTAATTAGCTAAAATACTAATTTGGCTTTGTTTAAATAGGATTCATAATTTTCTAAAACTCTAAGTTTGTTATTCTTGGTTATGTATATCAAGCCTGAGTACCCCCTGGAACCATCAGAAGCCTGAGTACCCCCTGAGGTATGCGTACCACATGTTGAGAACCTAGGGTCTAGAGGACTTCTGGCACCCACACCATAGCTGCTAATCCTTGCGCGCCCAAAAAATCTGCAATTTGCACAGAGGCCTGTGGCTGCACCTCAAATTATCAGGCATAGTCCGCATCCAAATTAACTGATCCGCCAAGGATTTTCTTTGTGTTAAGCCAGCCAAGAAAGAGTTAAACCATGGGAGAACTAAGCCATCTATGCCACATACTCTTCCAGCCTGTTAATCAAGAATACATTCTCATACCGTGATCTAAGTGGTACATACTTGCACAATTTATATGTACTCTCATTCATATTTTGATCAAGAGTCTATTTTTCCTCTATTTTTCTTATTTCTACCGTAAACTAGCAATTCTTGATCTTATTTTTCTTCTGATATTTATCTACACTTTTACCGCAAGCATCCCTTTACTCTACCAGCGAATTTAGATAGGACGTGATTGGGCTAATGTGTCACGTGATGACACGCAGCGCCAATGCGTCAGCATGACGTGGCCATGTGGACAGTTAGGGCGGCAGCGTTTGTATTTAATGGGAAACGATCACGTACCCTGCTATCCTCTGAAGAAGCAACAATCCGTTGCGATACATGTGAGGGACAGCACGGCAGACGTCTTCGTGGGGGCACTTGTGGTAAGATATTTGTTACTTTCCATTCTACGGAGGTTCCTGTGCCAATTGTATGCTTAGCACTGTGTTATCTATCTTTACCTTACTTTCTTAGACCCGGACGGGGTATCTATACACACATTTTTTGGTTTCTCTCGTCTGCTTTGCTCATTGGCCCAGTATATACGCTTTATTTATATCTAGCCCGCGTCCCTTTGCGTGTTTTACACAACATATATTATATATGCATTTCATTATGAATTGTATTATGAGATTTATCGATTCTTATTTACTGTAGACGTTCTGTACACTGCTGTATGTGGTAGTTTTTAATTGTTTTTATTTTTGGATATGTTACATATTGAATAAAGATTTTGATATTTTGGAGAAAAATATTTCTGACTTATTATCATTATTGCCATAACGATGGCTTTTCTTTTTGATGTATAGTACATGATCAACTTATCAAAAGCCGCTCAGAGATCAAGGAGAATCAGGATGGAACACTCGCCTTTGTCTCTTTCTGTAAGGGTAGGAACACACTAGGTAGATTCGCATATGCGTTTTTCACTATATGCTATGGAAAACGCATATGCAATTTTGCCTAGTGTGTTCCTACCCTCAGATTATTGCAGATCTGGATTAGGGCTGTTTCACAGCTGTGATATTGTTTGAAGCCAGATTGTACAGGATTATCTCCAAAGTTTCAGTTTCACTCAAAGGACCGGCACCACACAGCGTATTTATAGCTCTTAAAGTTTAATCAGTGAAGACATGATGCCATGAGGTGCCCAGGTTGGATAAAAACTTCTAAAACTTCTTCTATGTTGCTGTCACTTACAGTGGGTAGTAGAAATCTGACAGAAGTGACAGATTTTGGACTAGTCTATCTCTTCAGAGGGGATTCTCAGCATGGCTTTTATTCTTGATAAAGATATTCCCTAAAATGGATTCAAACAATGATGCTGGCCAGCTTCCCTGCACACTACACAATTTTTGGGCAGTTGGACAGAGCAACTGCCATTCACGGTAAGTGCTATTGAAAATAAATAAATCCCTGAGAATCCCGTATGAAGAGATGGACTAGTCCAAAACCTGTCGCTTCTGTCAGATTTCTACAACCTACTATAAGTGACAGCAACATAGGAGAAAAGTAATGTATGGCTCATTTTACTCTGGAAGAAATGTACTTCTTATTTGTATATGTTCACACTTTTTAAAAATTGTACAATTGTTCACTGTAGTGCCCCTTTAATTAGGCATTTATCAATGAGGTATGCAGTGTACAAATAAGGTTTCTCATAGCTTGACTTCTCAGGATCCCTGTACATGAGCAGAATAATCAGCCTGTATTTAATGTTAAAGTTGAAGGCATTTGAGCAATATTCTTTGAGTAATTTGTACAATTATTCTTTGAGTCTGTAAATATATTACTTCAAGGTTTTGAAGAAAAAGTAACAAAATGTCATACTGCATATATGAGAAAAGGGTGACTCCAAGGGGCTTTAATATTGAAATACTGTATCTTACCTTACTTATTACTTCAAAATTTATTTCTCCTTAACCATTTCAGCCCGCGGGGATTTTTGACCTTATGCAATTTGACCTTTTGCAACCTTTGACCTTTGAGCAATTTTCACCTCCCATTCATTCGCTAATAACTTTATCACTACTTATCACAATTTATTGATCTATATCTTATTTTTTCCGCCACTAATTAGGCTTTCTTTGGGTGGTACATTTTGCTAAGAATTATTTTTGCATTTTAACAGGATTAACAAGAAAAATATGGAAAAAAAATAATTATTTCTTAGTTTTCGGCCATTATAGCTTTAAAATAATCCAAGCTACCATAATTAAAACCTATGTATTTTATTTGCTCGTTTGTCTTGGTTATGACACCATTTACATTTTGTCCCTATCACAATGTATGGCGCCAATATTTTATTTAGAAATAAAGGTGCATTTTTTCCATTTTGCATCCATCACTATTTACAAGCTTATAATTTAAAATTTCAAATGCATATTTAAAAAGTTCAGACCCTTAGGTAACTATTTGTCTTTTTTTTTTCTTTTCTTTTTTTAATTGTAATTTTTTTTTCCACAACATTTTTTATTTGGGTAATATGTTGGTGTGGGAAATAAACAGTTAATTTTTAATGTTATTATATGTGTAAATTGTAATGTAAAAAATATGTAGATGTAGTTTTACTATTTGGCCACAAGATAGCCACATTGAGTTTATTTTTTTCTGCTTGTGCTTCTCGCTAAGCGGAAGCCCAAGGGGGACGCGGAAAATTTAACATGCAGAAAGACTGAAGCCTCTTGTAAGAGCGCTTCAGTTTTTCTGCTGGGGACACGGATCGGTGATTGGGAACCATGTTCCGTGTTCACTGATCCCAGGGCTACCGGGGCACAGCACGGGGGCGTGCCCGTGATCGTGCACGGGAGCGCACCGAAGCATGGCAGGAATGGTTAAATGACTGAACTCAAGGGCTATCTCTCCTTATTTGACTTAACTCATGGCCTATCTCTCCTTATCAGAATCATTTATTTGGCAAAGCACGACTCGGACTTGGGCTTGGCATATACAGGGCTAGCATAGAAAATGACATACATACAATACAGCAATTCGAACACAAAAAACATTTAACCTAGAGTTCGACCACAGAAAAATGTGTAATTTGCAGCAGTGCAATCATGTGCTATCAGTAGGGATGGTCGGAAATGCCAATTTCCGATTCCGCGGTAAATCCGCATTCCGCCATTGCCAATTATCGATTCCGCTTTCCGTTATCGATTTCCGCATTCCAATGCGGAATTTTGGCCGGAAATCGCGGAAATTCCGCCCGACTTTAACATCGATTTTCTCAAAAACTATAAGGTCTTTTTGAAAACTTTTTTTTGCATCTTGTTCAGAAGATTCTGTTTAAAAAACCCTGAAACGTTGGTGTTTCTAGGACTTACAGGGGCTTTGCTATTAACCGCTGAAGTCGGCGGATTTATACTGTAATGTAAAATGCAGAAAATAGGTAGATGCAGATTTTCTGCATTTTACATTACAGTAAAAATCCGCAGATTTTAGCGGTTAATAGCAAAGCCCCCTTAAGTCCTAGAAACACCAAATTTTCAGGGTTTATTAAACTGAATCTTGTGAACAAGATGCAAAAAAAGTTTTCAAAAAGACCTTATAGTTTTTGAGAAAATCAATGTTAAAGTTGGGTAAAATTTTCGAGATTTCCGGCGGAAATTTCCGCGATTTCCGGCGGAAATCCGCCTACCGCACTTGCATTACCGATTTCCGCATTCCAATGCGGAAATGCAATTTCCGGTCGGAATTTCGGAAATTGCATTTCCGCAGAATCCGAATGAGCATCCCTAGCTAACAGTTACAGTAAATAAGAGTTTATAGAGATCAGGGAGTTGATGGCTGAGAGGAAGACATTTTTCCTGTGTCTAGTGGTCCTGGTGGAGATGGACCAGAACCTCTGGCCTAAGGCCCTGTTTGCACTTGATCAGTTAGTATGCGTTTTTTTTCTTCTCCATAGCAGTGCATTGTGAAAAAGATTTCAGTTAAAATGCATTAAGTGTGAACTGTGCCATAGGAAAACATGGGCATTACTTTGAAAATCAGTAGTCCTTTCAGTTACACTTAGAGCATCTGATTAAGTGTAAACGGGGTCTTAGGGGAGCCTACTGAAGAAGCAGAGGCCTGGGTAGGAGGGGTTGTTGGCGATCCTCAAAGCCCTGGCTTGCACTCTGGAGTTGTAAAGCTGGTCCAGAGGAGGAAGTGGTTTACCAACCATTCTCTCCACTGATCTTATGACCCTGTGTAGTTTATGTCTGTTGCTGGCGGAGGAGCTGGCGTACCAACCAGACCAAGATGGAGGAGCAGAGGACAGATTCAATTGTGGCAGCTTAGAAGCTTGTCAGAAGTTTCTGGGCCATACCGAACTTCTTCAGTTGGCTTATCTAAACAGATATCTTATGAATTATCTTTCCTTATTTGTTTATCTCACGCATTAGCTCTCCCTACAGTTAAGGTGAAAAATAAGTAAGCTTTGTGAATCAACCCTCACGTCTCATCCACTGTTGCACTACTGGAAACTGTGCTACATGTAAGTAGATATAAATGTTCCAGATGGGGATAACAGCTAATGTTCCTTCAGTCCTTATCTGTTTGTTTCCAGCTAACCTTTTCACGCCAATGGATGAAACAGTTTTCCACTGCCTACCATTAGTACTGCAGGGCTGTCTAATTATGCAAGAAAGTTATTGCCCTTTAAATACTCAGCCAACATTATCTCCAATATATGTTTTCCCAGTTGAGCATTTATTCAACTTTGCAAGTATCTTAACCACTTCACAACGGAGGGGTTTTACCCCTGAAGCACCAGCGCGATTTGTAACTTGCAGCGCTGCTTCGATTCATTTTTTTCTGTGATATGATTGGTTATTGGGGACTGGGGTCCCCATAACCAATCATTGCCCTGCAGAGCGGGGGTGTGCGCGCGCACGTGCGGGTCGCGGGGGCACGCGATCGCGCACTGCACGTTTGTTTACATTCTATTGTTATCAATGGAGATTGCTTCTGTTTGAAGCAGTCTCCATTGTGTCCGCAATCGGCGCGTCTAATTGGATTTAGGAACGCTTGTTCCTAACATCCAATTAGTCACCTGCTGTGCTGGCTGGCTGGAGTGTGCGCGCAAGGTCCCCGCCCACTCCCAGCCAGTAAACAAACAAGTGCGCCTTTCTCCGTCCCTGGGGGTGAAGCAGTGCGCAGAGGGACGGAGAAATTTAGCACTGGGGGGTAAAGTGGATGTCCAGCTAAAAAAATACATGTAAAAATCAGATCACGCTAATCCAGCTAGCCTCTTGGGACACTGAGGATTTCCAATGAACTTTGGCACCAGAACTGATCTAGACAAAGCTGCCCATCAGATTACTACATTCTGGAAGAATATATAGTACATATAGAACAGACATATAGAACAGTGGTCTAAAATGCACAATAGTGTTGGTGACGTTACCTTAACTTCACATTAATTGATAGTGATTTTCAAGAATTAAAGACTAAAACTGCCTTGACTAACTGCACCCTATTACAAATTGTTCTTGTTTTTAACTATGTGAATCCCTAGATATTTAAATATTGTTACGCCTTGTAATTTATTAGAGCTAAGGTTTAGTAGATTAGTGAAGTAAAGGCAATACAACATACATAAAGCTTTTGTGCAGATTTCCACACATCAGTAGACATATGCAATAAAATTTCTGTTTTTTGCAGACTTAGTAAGAGCTGAGCAAGGTTTTTTTTACCGGACAGGAAATTTTCATTGATCAGGGCAGGACAGTAGAGGTGGTAGACTGATGGCCCATAGCATCAAAACAATTCTGTGGTTCAATAGATATTCAGCAGCTTTCATACTGAAATCTATTGAATATGTACAGGTATCTGCAGAGTGTAGAAGGAATAGATTCTGATCTGACAAGGATTGGCCCACTGAGCGGCCATCTTAAAGTGCAGCAGAACTGAGAGTGATATGGAGGCTAACATATTTATTTCATTCTAAACAGTGCAGATTGCCTGACTGTCCTGCTAAAACTCAGATTTTAATACCCTTATCCACATACAACAAGCATTTAGATCAGATGTTTCTGACTGAAGTCTGACCCAATTAGCTGTATGCTTGTTTCTGGTGTGTGATTTAGACTTGAATGCAGCCAAATAGATCAGCAGTCCGACCAGGCAACTGGTATTGTTTAAAATAAATAAGTATGGCAGCCTCCATATTCATATCAATTATGGTATATAGTACTTCAAAGTGTAGCGCCACTCTTACTTTGTTACAGAGTGCAGTAGTAACCAAGGTCTGCAGCAACTATTTGGGCATTATTAATGCCTTCATTTATTTTTTCTTAGCTGGTGGTACAGAGTAGCATATAGGTAGGTTTGTGCTCAGTGTTTACTTGCTACTGCACACATGTAACTGTGGGTGCTTTCATAGGAGGAAAGGACCCCAGATACAGAGATAGCCTTGGCAGAGCCTCACAACTTCCCTAATGGCTACAGAGTGACAATTGAATCTAGTAACTCTATTTTTTATTTTCAGAGAGAGGTTTTTTTTCAGACTTGGTGGAAGATGAACTGGGGCTATTTTTTTGTTTTCAAAGAGAACATCTAAATGACTTTCCTGTTAAAATATAGTGACCAACACATTCTTAGCTTATTGAAAATAATATTCGTATGCAGCGATGATTTACATGGGTCTTGTAAAAATAACATTTGGTTGTCCTCATAAGAATCCAGGAGTTTATGATGTTAAAAATGGGCTAGGTCTGTCACCACTGATCCGCCCACCGCACGCCCGACCGCCACACGCATCCGCCCTGCGCATCCGCCGCTAGCACCTGCCGCGCACGCACCTGAAGCGCGCATCTGCCGCACGCAACCACCGCGCACACACACTCCCGCCCCTTCTCGCCCCTCTTGCGCGTCATTCCCTCCAGCTCTCCTATATCTTTTCGTCCCTCCCTGCACATACGCACAGCAAAAACACACACACACAGGGACCAGGGACGCAGAGACATTAGGGTTTTATTATATAGGATTGTATGCTGATGCCTTGCATGATGTCCATGCCTATTATTTATATGGAAGCAAACACCCTCCTTCGCTGTACCTGTTTTGAATGCAAGTTGTGTAATTTTGTCCATATTGTGGAGCTTTGCACATATTTGCAGGTAGCTAATTCAGGTACAACCTCTGTCTAGAAGTGCTGCCAATGTCTCCTGTTGTATGATGTCCATGTCTAAGTTTTTATGTGCATTTATTTTCATACTACAAACCTTGGAGATATTTTCTATCTTCAACTTTTTAAAAAATGTTTGGTCACATTGTGTTTGGTTATATTTTCATGCTTGCACACTTTTCATATGATTACTCTACAGAACATATTGCACATTTTTTCCTTTAGTGAAGGAACTGTGTGATACGGTTATTTCTAATTCTTCAAAATTTGAATAAAATGTATTAGGTCACACTGTGGCATGCATTTACATGCAATTAATTGCTAACTAGGGATGCTCACCGCATTCCGCGGAATTCCGTTTTCCGTGATTCCAGTCTGAAATTGACGATTCCGTTCCGTCGCATCGGAACGGAATTGCTATAGCGTTCTGACGGAGTTGCGGAATTGCTATGCGTTCCGTCGGAATGCAGATTTTTTTAAGCCAATCACAAGGAAGACCCTAGAAGAAGCTTAAAGTGAAAACAACAAGATTTCTGCATGAAAATCTGAATTTTAGCACCAATTAGAGGCTTAACAAAAACCGACCAACAGGATTTCTGCATGAAAATCGGAATTATTTCAGCAGCAATTGTAATTGTAATGACCGCCATGGAACCACCTCTAGGTCCCATAGCCTACGCGACAACTCCTGCTGCTTCTGCGAGAACCTAGGTAATTTATAGTAAAGGACTTTAGGAAAAACAAAGAGGTACAGTGCAGTTTGGCAAAAACTTTGCAGAAAAAACTTTATTAGTACAAAATATCAAAAAATCAGCGAATGTTTAAAAGCTTTTTCAATTCCACACATATCATAGGTCTTCATATGGTTAAATCACTGCCATGAGGCATAGGTAATTGAAGCCGGTAAGTGAGTATTGTGTTCTGGCTTGGTTTAATTTTGAAGGAGGTTTTTGTATCTTATAGGCAACGACACATGTTCGTTTCGGGCTCCTTATATCATAATTTTGCCCTTCATCAGGCCGAAATACAAGTTTCTGTATAGCAAAGAAAATCAGCACAGGGCCAGAAAATTTTCTGGCCCTGTGCTGATTTTCTTTGCTATACAGAAACTTGTATTTCGGCCTGATGAAGGGCAAAATTATGATATAAGGAGCCCGAAACGAACATGTGTCGTTGCCTATAAGACACAAAAACCTCCTTCAAAATTAAACCAAGCCAGAACACAATACTCACTTATCGGCTTCAATTACCTATGCCTTATGGCAGTGATTTAACCATATGAAGACTTATGATATGTGTGGAATTGAAAAAGCTTTTAAACATTCGCTGATTTTTTGATATTTTGTACTAATAAAGTTTTTTCTGCAAAGTTTTTGCCAAACTGCACTGTACCTCTTTGTTTTTCCTAAAGTCCTTTACTATAAATTACCTAGGTTACTGTGGGCAAGGTGGATTGCCCTTAAAAGGACTTGTGTTTTGATCCTTCACTTTTAATAAAAAGGACATTACCCAATTATATATATCTAGTTGGCTTCTGCGAGAACTCCTGTATTCCAACAAAAACCTTCAAACTATATCCAAACGATAAACCGTGGTTTTCAAAAAAACTACGACAACTACGGCGCAGCAAGTAAGTCGCACATAAGTCCGGTAACCAGGATGAATACAGGAAGGCAAGTAACGACCTAAACAGAGAGCTGAGGTGCGCAAAAAAGTGCTACGCGGAAAAGATGGAACAGAACCTCTCCTCAAATGACTCACGAGCCGTGTGGAAAGGGCTGAAGGCTGCCACCAACTACAAGCCCCCCCCCCCCCTCAGCATGCCACACCGAGCACTGAGCTTGCAGAGAGTCTCAGTGAATTCTACTGCAGATTCGAGAACCAGCCAGCACCTGCAGGACTCCCACAGCCACCACCACAATCTGCCACTGTAGCCCTGGGCCCGCACTCACCACCACCGTCAGTGAGGGAGGCGGATGTACTGAAACACTTGCTAAGGTTAAATGCTAGGAAAGCCTCGGGTCCGGACGGAGTGTCACCAGCCTGCCTGAAAACCTGTGCTCGTCAGCTCGCTTCCACCCTCTCTTCCATCTTCACGAGGTCCCTCCAGGAAGGCAAAGTTCCCGCATGCTTTAAGAGGTCTGCCATGTCCCCAAAAAGCAGGGCATCCTCGACCTCAACAACTTCAGGCCCGTGGCACTTACATCCGTGATCATGAAAGCTTTTGAAAGCATGGTGCTACCCCTCCTCAAGCACTCCACAGAGGGACTGCTGGATCCGCACCAGTTCGCGTACAGATCGAATAGGTCCACCGACGATGCCATCAACATCTGCTTGGAGCTCGTCTATGATCACCTGGATAGACCAGACTCCTACGCCAGGATCCTCCTACTGGACTTCAGCTCAGCATTCAATACCATCAGCCCCAAGATACTTCAAGACAATCTCGCTGCGCTAGGAGTCCACCCCACCCTACGCCTGTGTATCATGGACTTCCTCACCAACAGGTCCCAGGTCGTCAGGCTGGGCACTATCTTCTCACAACCTAGAATCACAAACACAGGGGCCCCACAAGGCTGCGTCCTGTCGCCGTTTCTGTTCTCTCTGTATACGAACAATTGCAAATCCACGTCAGACTCAGTTAAAGTAATCACATTTGCCGACGACACGACCATTGTAGGTCTCATCACCAAAAATGATGAGAAGGTGTACCGCCACCAGGTCGATAACATATGCCGCTGGTGCAGAGAGAACGGTATGGTCCTAAACACAGCGAAAACGTTGGAGATGATCGTTGATTTCAGAAGGCACGCCTCTACCCCACCTCCAATCCACATTGATGGCAAGGAAGTAGAAAGAGTCCCCAGTGTCCGCCTACTGGGCACAACTATCTCCAACGACCTGAGGTGGAACGCCAACACTGCCTCGACACAGAGGAAAGCCCAACAGAGACTTTTCTTTCTCCGTCAACTGAAAAAGTTCGGTGTGGTCCAAAAACTTCTGACAAACTTCTACTCAGCCACAATCGAATCCGTCCTACGCTCGTCCATCCTGGTCTGGTACGCCAGCTCCTCCGCCAGCGACAGGCTCAAACTGCAGAGGGTCATCAGATCTGCAGAGAGGATCATCAGGAGATCCCTTCCCACTCTGGACCTCCTCTACCACTCCAGGCTGAACACCAGAGCATTAAAGATCGCAAACTACCCCTCGCACCCAGGCTACCGCTTCTTTAATCAGCTCCCCTCGAGCCGGAAGCTTCGGTTCCGATCCATCTACACCAGGACCTCAAGACACAAGAACAGCTTCTTTCCCTCGGCTGTCAACCTCCTGAACTCTCTCCATGGGAATGCCCATCCCCACCCCACAATACCATGACGCACTGAAGCACTCTGCACATAGACGGCGCTCCAGCTCAAGCGTACTTTTTTGGTTGTTTTTTTGTATTGTAACTTATGCCACATTGTCTCCCTCTGCACAAAGGTTATATAATGTTCTGTATTCTGTAAGTTCTGTTCCTACTGCATGTCCTGTCCTGTATCTGTAACTATACTGTGTATCAGTACCCTGTACGTGCCAAGCCCAATTCCGGGCACGACCCAGTCATGCTTGGTGAAATAAAGTTTCTGATTCTGATTCTGATTCTGATTCAAACCAAAATTGTAATGACCGCCGTGGAACCACCTCTAGGTCCCATAGCCTACGAGACTACTCCTGCTGCTCCAAACCAAACTTATAATGACTGCCGTGGAACTACCTCTAGGTCCCATGGCTTACACGACAACTCCTGCTGCTCCAAAACAAGCTTATAATGACCACTGTGGAACCACCTCTAGGTCCCATGGCTTACGCAACAACTCCTGTTGCTCCAAGCCAAACTTATATTGACCGCCGTGGAACTACCTTTAGGTCCCATGGCTTACGCGACAACTCCTGCTGCTCCAACCCAAACTTATAATGACTGCCGTGCAACCACCTCTAGGTCCCATGGCTTACGCGACAACTCCTGCTGCTCCAAACCAAACTTATAATGACCGTCGTGGAAACACCTCTAGGTCCCATGGCTTACGCAACAACTCCTGCTGCAAAAAAAAAAATTACCGGTGGACAGCCACTAGGTCCCATGGCCTACGATTTGTCAAAAATGCCGCCGGAACGTGGAGTTACGCAAAATTCCGACGGAATGTAACGGTTACGGAATTTAACACAGACGGAATTCTGGAATTCCGCGGAATCGGAAATTGCACTTTCCGATCATCCCTATTGCTAACTAATTTTCACTCGCAATTACTTTATACTAAACTGTAACACCCTATAGCATACCTTTCATTGCCCCAAGTCCTAAAAACTAAAATTAAGTGATCACTAGGCTTGATGCACAATGAGCAGAACACTCAGGAAATCAGCATAGCATAATATAAATCAGAAATGGCAGCTTCCATATCCCTATTACTACATGGTCAACTTCAAGGACAACTGAAGTGAGAAGAATATGGAGGCTGCCATATTTATTTCCTTTTAAACAACACCAGTGGATCAGCCCTGCTGATCTATTTGGCTGCAGCAGTGTCTGACTCACACCAGAAACAAACATGCAGCTTATCTTGTCAGATCTGACAAAACTGTCAGAAACACTGGCTCTGCTGTATGCTTGTTCAGGGTTCATGGCAGAAAGTATTAGAGGCAGAGGATCAGCAGGATATCCAGGCGACTGGTATTGCTTAAAAGTAAGTAAATATGGCACCCTCCATATCTCTCTCGCTTCAGTTGTCTTTTAATAAAGAGTTTCTATGGCGTGTCTATTTTTAGACATTTTTTTTTTCTTTTCAAACTCAGCATACCTACAGGGTATATCCCGACTGATTTTAAGGGTTGTATTTTATTAATGATAATCAGAAGAAAATACCAATAATAACAGTCAACATGAGGTGATATAGTGATTATCTATATATATAATAGAGTAAGTGCCTCAACCTTCAAACAAGAAGAAGAAGTAGTGCCCTGCCCCCAGGGCCGGTCCGAGCAAGAAGAAGGGGCTGGTCCAAGCAAGAAGAAGAAGTAGTGTCATATCAAACCAAGGGCAAAGAGGGATAATTTGCATATTCAGTAGTAGTGCATTGTGGGTAACCACTAGTGTTGGGCGAACAGCGTTCGCCACTGTTCGGGTTCTGCAGAACATCACCCTGTTCGGGTGATGTTCGAGTTCGGCCGAACACCTCATGGTGTTCGGCCTTTTTAGTTCGGGTTCGCCCGAACAGCTCAATGCCCAGCCGAACAGGCCGAACAGGGCCCTGTTCGGCCGAATACTGCCCCCCTATGGAGTCGCAGGCATAAGGGGGGAGCATGCCCCGGTCGCAGGGGGGGTCGGAAATTCCCCCCACCCCCTCCACTAGCGCTCCCCCCTCTGCCCGCTTCCCCATAAAAAAGTTTGATAAAAGTACCGGTGGCTGGCCTGGCAGTAGAGTGAGTGAGGAGGAGGAGTCCGGAGAGTGACGCGTTGAGGCCGGGCAGAGGGCGGTTCAGTGTTGTACCCTTGGGGTACTTCCGCCCTTTCTCTGACCTCACGTCCTCTGCATACGAGGGTACGCGTCACGCGTACCCTCGTATGCGTCATCACGTAGAGGACGTGAGGTCAGAGAAAGGGCGGAAGTACCACAAGGGTACAACGCTGAACCGCCCGCTGCCCGGCCTCAACGCGTCACTCTCCGGAAGCGGGCAGAGGGGGGAGCGCTAGCGGAGGGGGTGGGGGGAATTTCCGACCCCCCCCCCCCCCCCCCCGCGACCGGGGCATGCCCCCCCCCCTTATGCCTGCGACCCCATAGGGCCCCCAAAAGCGGGATGTTCGGGGAGTTCGGGGTTTGGGCCGAACATGCCGAACATCTGGCCCATGTTCGGCGAACAGACCCGAACCCGAACATCCAGGTGTTCGCCCAACACTAGTAACCACAAATGTTCACTTATAGCGAAATTATTGCAGATTTACTTCTGTTTTAAGAAGGAAAATTACACCAAGCTTTGCTTTTTTTAGTAGGAGGGATTTTTGGTCTCTTTTATCCCCCTATACATTCTTAGTAGTTTGGGTCACCCTGAGCTGCTTGGTCATTCTGTTGTACTGGTCCAAGCCCTATCTCATACAGCCATATCAATCTCTGTTATGGCTATCATTCATGAAAGTGCTGTCAGTATGGAGAATCAGTGCGGGAAAACACCACTGATGGTGTTTTTGACTTCTGGCTGCTGATCCATAAAAAAGTATCCAGGTGCAGTAACAGTGCGGAGTTTCCCCGAACTAGGCAGGCGGTAGGCTTGCGGAGACACGGAAGTTGCCGAGTTGATACATTTTTCCGTGTTCCGCTCTACGGCAGCTGCCTGGGAGGTCTCTGTGTCTCCATTCACTTAACATTGTTATCGCCACATCAGAGGGAGCGGTACTTCCCGACCTCACACCGCTTGCGGTGATCTTTATGAATTAACATTTTGCTACATTTTTTACAACAATCACCGCACAAGGCGGTGATTTATCGCTCTGCTCGGTAATGTCAGCTTTTGATGCGGAAGGAGCCTTTATGAATGCAGATTTTGCTACGTGTGCGGTAAAGTCAGCTGTTTTAAGCATTTCCGCATGCGGAAATGCTTTATGAATGATAGCCTATGTAGTGATGAGAACCAAAGGTCTGAAATAGGCTGTCACATGTGGGTTTGATATGACTGTGTAAAACTTAAAGCTATAGGCTTGCTTGGCTTACTAAGGGTGAAAAGGAATAATTTGCATATTTAGTAGCAGTGCATT